>NC_071110.1:6747500-6985000 GCF_024256425.1 Clarias gariepinus
CACTAACAATAACTGCGTTTGGGATTTTACCACCACACCTCTTTACAAAGTCCATATTGGACACATGTTCAAGATTGATATTCAAACCAACTGGCTCCTGGCTGGCTCACCAAATCTGTAACCCTCTTTACGATAGAGTAACAGAGTAACAGAAATAGTTATCTTTAACAGTACTTGGACCAGTAACAGAAGATGCTAAGTCTTTAAGAGCCAGTGGTTTGACACCAATAAAGACAGAAACAGTAATTTGTGTTGTTGTGATCACTCTTTGTTTAACAACAAGAACAATAACAACAGTGTAACAATTTAATTCAGAAAAATAATAATAAAATAAAATAATAAAGCCGGCATAAGTTTCCCTTAAAACAAAAAAAAAATAAACCCAGTTTCAAAAATAGTCCTATTGCTCGTTGGGGCCCTTTTTTTCTTTTGATTAAATCAGTGTCACGACAGTACCAGTATCTGTTACGGTATCAGTATGTCAGTGCTTGTGGATCCTACCACACAATCCATGAAGAAAGGAAAGTGAGACTGCGCAAAGACTTTTGCTTGTGGGTCCGTGGCTCGCCACCCAACGTACACTGGGAATCTTTTGGGGCTTCAAGATATGAACATCTAATTCAAATCCGACCGGGAGGCTTCAACCCCAGGTCGGGCATGACTTTCGATCCATGTGCATCACTGGAATGAATCTGGCAAAAAAACCTGACCGTTGAGTCAATGAGTGGGTCTCTTTAAGGTTGTCCGATCAGCGGCAGCTGTCTGCTAATCGCGCTCTCCTAAGGATGGTAATTGACTCGGAATTCAGCTAGGTAACGAGACAGCCATGAAGTCTTTCAATCAGGAAGTAGTTAACAGTAAGGGAAGGCGGAGCTCGATTGCCTAAAGTTTTAGAGCTCAGTGATTGGTCAGCTCCTCACAAAAGGAGCATGGGAATTGTAGTGCGAACAGTTTTTCAGGGGGAAAATCACTCTTTTTTCTATCTTTTTTTTATGCATTTGATCACTTATTGTAGATGGCGTTTTTTTCTAAACCTACCTTTTTAACAAACACATATTTATTCATTGTCATCACTTAACTGTTTTTTTTTCTCTTTCTACATAGAAAATGTACTTTGATTAATTAACTTAACCATTTATCCCAAGACTCAATTAACTTTAAGAAAGGGATTATTATGCCAAGACCTCGTTCTAAGACCTGGTTACAATTACAATGCAGTTAAGGACATATTATGATAAGCAGAATGAGTAGCTCACCTCTCATATCTTCTTGTCCGAATCAATTTTATATCTATTGCACTGCATAGCGTCTATGGGAGTCACATGACAAAAGAACGAACAACTAGGAGTAGAAGACTAATTGAGATCAACCAATCACCTCTCTGTCCTGGGCATACCGTCTATGGGAGTCACGTGACAAAAGAACGAACGATTCAGACCAAAGACTCAAAGGTTTCTACTCATTTCTGTTCCTTGTACATAACCTACAGAGGTTTTGCGATGCTTCGTGCATGTGCGGCCAGTGGAAAATGAACAAATTACTCTCTGAGACTACTCATTCTTCTGAATCACGTTAGAGACTCGTTCAAAAAGAACAGATCGTTTATGAACGACCCATCACTAATAACCAGCACGACAGGATGGCCTTAAGTGTGATATTGATTTCATACAATAGTTTTACAAGCACAATTTATCAACATATTATGATTTGTTGTTATTTTGCTCGCCAGCACTTATCCGTTTGAGACTTGCGGAACTAATTACAGTAACTGCAACAGGCCAAGCTGGCGATCGACAGTTAGCAAGCAACAGTTGGAGTAATTAACCAGCGTAAAAGTAGTTTTATACTCTTACATGTACTACTTGTTTTATTTAGAGTTTTTTTAGACAGACACGTACCTCACCGGTCTCAGGCAGTAGTTTCAAAAGCTCCTGCAGCTTCCCAGAACCAAATCTTTCACTCTTGCCACTGTGGATGTCCTCAATGAGCTCCTGTACTGACCTGTGAATAGAAGGAAGGAGGGATGGATGGATGGATGGATGGATGGATGACAGTAAACACTGTGATAAGGCAGACAATAGCGTTGCAATTTTACATATATGCATGAGTCATTTGGGTGCATCCATATTACAGTAAACCTGTACAATGATCAGGTGCTCTGATAATGTACTGAAGTGAAACTAAAACTGGTAGAGGAGGAGGCTGATGATGCTGTAAACTGTTTAAAGTTTTTGTATTGCTTATTACTTTTTTCATGGTCTTTATTAAGCATGATTTTGCTATATTTTATATATATAACAAACATATTATTGAAACAAAAGCGTAGATTCTAAACGTGGTATTTAAATATTTAATGATACAGTACACCATGTATTGTAAAAGTCTGTATGTGTCATCTTGTTTGCTTTATTGCCTCACTCTTACACAAGCTGTCTCACCGCTTTGTAATGTAAATATAATATCTTCTTTTCCTGACTAACATTTTTAAAGCTGAAAATTACCCGCCGTGTTTTGTAAGAAGTCATTTCCAAAGCAAAAGTCTACGTCATGCTTTACCCTGACTGTTACAGTATGTACCATGACGTTGCTCCGGTAAGACGGGCAAGAAGTCCGCTCTCAGCAATATGCACAAGAACATACATGCCTCGTTGCTGCAATACTGTGACACATAATGTCTTTAAGCAATCTTGATGAGAAACGCCTGAACAAGCCGAGTTTAGTCCTTGTAAATCGAGGACTACAGGGATGTGATCAGGCTCAAAGTACAGGGAATTATCCTGAATAATTAACCTCTGTTCAGTGATTCTTGATGCAAATAATTTAACCTACAAAGCAAATTATGGGTCTTAGTTGTTCAAGCAGTTAAGGAGTCAGGATGGATTTTTGCTCTCAATGTTTACAACATTCTGCATCCCCAACCATAGGGCAAAGTAGAGAATGATCAACGCTAGACATGCTCTATCTTGCTAGCGTTGATCTGACTATGCATGTATAAAATGTTCAAAATTTGTGATTATTGTAATTTAATGGGAAATGGTGCGGTTTAGGGGGAATTGTGTGATTTGCTGTTATTAGAAAATAACGAAAAGTAACTCAACTTCATAATACCAGACCATGTAATTGATTATGTATTCTTGATTAACAGCAAACTTAAGATGTATTATTCCTTTCACAATAATCAAATCTATTGGTAACGTTTACTCATGGGTGCAGGGGTAGCTCAACAGTTAGGACATTGGACTATGGTCAGAAGGTCCCAGGTCGCACCACCAAATTGTCACTGATGGGCCCTTGAGCAAGGCCCTTAACTCTCAACTGCTCAGATGTATAATGAAATAAACAAATAATAAAAATAAAAGATAAGTTGCTCTGGCTAAGAGTGTCTCGCGAAAGTCTACAAATGTAAAGGGGTGAAACATTCCAGTCCTCGCTTCAGATTGTGCTGAGTTCCAACTCTAATAAATACTGATTCTAGTGCCTGTGCATTTCTTTCCCCCCTCAAATTCCAGGACTGCCGATCCAAAGGTCAGGGAAAAAAAAAAATTGGAATCGACACATTGACCTATTGATGTCTACATGACAGTGTATTTCAGATTGTCCTGCTCCGATGTAATCTATGAGGGAGGAGAAAGCTGATAGCGATGACCTGACTCATCTTATCTCCACTGTCATGCTGCAGAGGAAACGAGCCGCTTTCAGTAAAACAGCGAGGCGGTTGCTAAATGCCTGGCGTGCGGAGACATGCCGAGCTTTAGGGGTGTGAACTCTCAACAGAAGTTCATACTGTGCATGTCTGTGATTTCATACAAGAAACAGAGTTGGTGTTTCCAGGGGAACTTACCGTTTGAACTGCTTGAGGAAAATGCTGATGTTCATGTTCTTTTTGGAGCCAAGAATGGACACCTGGAGGGAGAATGCACAAACAAACAGAATCTCATCAACCTTATTGATTACGGACCCGTTACTATAACACTAATGGATCTTTATACACATTGACACACATATATATTTAAAGTATAAAATTCAAATTATTACATAACAGTTCCAATAGAAGACATTGGCTTTTCTGTAACACACCCTTGTCTTTATTATCTTCTATACAGTGCATTCAGGAACCGCATACCTCACACCATTCTCATCAGCAGATAATACAATACGCTTAACATTACACATGATCGTATTGCTATACACTTAAAAGCAATCTTCCACCTTGTGCAAACAACTGGGACATCCCTTCACCAACAAACAGACCAAAAAAATCAAGAGCACATGTACTGTAGCATTCATTGTGTTTGGGACGAAACAAACAAACCAGTTAGCGTAGCATGGCAACAAAGTGATTACAACACCATATGACAGAACAGGCCAGGGAAATCCAAGCAGAAAGCAACCTGTGCAAAAGGATGAATGAAATTAGAAGTTTCATTATAGTTTAATTATAGTTTCGGTGTCTTCCTTCAGGCAGTCACTATTGCAGATCATCCGATTCACACATTGAACTTGGCACTGGTTTTACATTGGATGATCTTCTAGATGCAACCCTGCCATTCTATATGGGTTTGGGAATATTGGGGATAAGGATACCGTGTAACCACCGTGGCATTCAAGAACCCTACCACTGAGCTACCAATGCTTTTTTAATTTCAATTGTTGTCGTCATCGCCTATACTGCCTTATCTTGTACTGGATCGCAGGGGGCCTGGAGCCTATCCCAGGAGACTTAGTGGACGAGGTGGGGTACACCCTGGATTGGTTGCCAATTGATCGCAGGGTACACACACTCATACACTCATTCACACAATATGGGCAGCTTGGGAATGCCAATTAGTTCAATCTGCATGTTCTTTGGGACCAGAGTACCCAAAGAAAACCAACCAAGCACAGGGAGAACATGTTAAATCCATGCACACAGAAGGTGGGGAAACAAACCCAGACCCTAAAGGTGCAAGGTGACAGTGCTAACCACTAACTTGATCTAAAAATGATTATTGGTGTCCAAATTACCAAGCATACAATTTAATCTTAGAAATCTTGTAGATTAGGTGAGCTAATGTTTAACCAAAGACTACTGTCTGCCTTCTACATAAAAGTTAACCGCCGATAAGGGAAACAGTTTATGGAACTGTCAAGACTGACAGATTCACTAGCTTGGGATGAAAACAAGGTAGACAAACTGAGTGCCGGATGCAGGATATTATGAATCACGTCTAGGTGAAGCACATCCTCATGTTGCCTTTTACAGTGTTGAATTTACACCTCATGTGTTGAATAAACTCTTGTTTGATTCAGTTCAACCCATGTTGGTTGTGAGACATTGGATTAGGCTTGTAAAGAGAGGCAGAACGGTGCATTTAGGAGGTCGGATCAGCAAGTCAGTTTAAGTGCATGAATTTGGCAACTTTCTACATAAGAATTCAAAACCACACACATAGCCAGACATTAGACATAAATTACAGAATATGGCTAAAACTATAGCTAGTTAAAGATTCTGCCTAGCAACTTTGAACAAAAACAACTTACATAGATAATATGACCATGAAGCACATGCGGTTTGCCCTGAGGTGCAGTTTTAACAAGTCTAACATCTTTTAAGCCATGTCAAATCATGCCAAATTTCCTCAACCCTCCCACTTTTTGGTCAGGCAGAACAGGCTATGTTGTGCTAACAGTAGGATTCTTATCATGACTGTATACCTTTTTAATCATGGTATAAGATAACAACCTATTAATCAACGTTTTAAAAGTATATAATTGTGTGACTAATTATTACCTAAAAATACTTGATAGTAGTTTTCAATCCAGATACGGTGATAATGCTAGCTAGAAAGTTCCTCAAAATTCCACGCAATTATGAAATTACCTTACAGACCTCTCCCAGACCGTATCCCAACAAGGGTTAGCTACTGCATTAGATGAACCAGAAAAGAAAAATGAAAAGCACTGACCATTTCAGGTCCTTGAGTGTTGCTCGGCTTGCCTCTAACACTTTTTCGTTTGGATGCCTGAACCTGACCATCGGCCTGGTCATTGCGGCTGAACAGTTCCTCCATGTGCTGCGTATCCAGCTCATACTCCTTCTTCTTCTCTGCTGTCCAGATGTTGTGTTTGCCCAGCACCGTGTCCTGGGGTATGGCCTCCCAGTTGAAGTTCCTCATCTTGGAACCGGCTCTGGATGCACGGGAGATCGGCCTTGCCCCGCCAGGCAGTCCTGGGGGAGGTGGTGGTGGTGGTGGAGGAGGAGGTGGAGGTGGTGGTGGAGGCGGAGGAGGTGGTGGAGGTGGAGGTGGGGGAGGTGGTGGTGCTGGGGGTGGTTCAGCCATTGCTTTTGGCACTGTGGATGTTATAGATGGAGATTCATGTCTTTTGGAAGGGTCAAAGCTCCCAGTGATTAATGGAGACTAACAGGGCACTCACAAGCTGTTAAGAGAAAAGAAGAGCTTTATTTAAAGAAAAAAAAGAAGCTGCTGGTAGGTCATTTATCTTATGTTAACATGTTCATATTGAAATGTATAGGATTCCAAAGAAAACTTGAAAATCAGGAAAAGGTACGGTTTAGTAATGATTTTTTTCTTTGAGTCTACAGTAAAGCATACAACACAAATAAGGTCTATGGAAAACTAAATCAGACCGTCAGTTATCCATAAAGTGAGCAACTAGCATCGGTTCCTCAAGGGTTCTTCGGATGATTAAGGGTTCTAGGTGGTACTAATAGGTTCTACATACAGTAGCACAGAAACTAAGGGTCCCTCGCAAGGAACAAACCAAGAACGTTTTAGATTTTAGATTGAGCCTGTTGTATTTTTGTAATGTAGACACTCTGTTAGAAAATGGTTCATTAAAATATTCAGGTTGTCTACTTAAAACCTTTCCTAAAAATAATCTATTTTGTTAAAGGGCTTTACATTTTCAAATGTTTTATAATACATTTTTTATAGGTTATTTTAACTAAAAAGGCCAAAAAAACGCAAATAATAATTATGTTTTAATTTTAACTTAGTAATAAAGGTGTTAGTTAAACACGGTAAGCTTTAAATTTCATTATTAGTTCATTTAAAACTATAAGGAGTACAGTGGGTGTATAAGTCAGAATGAGAATAGTTAAAGGTAATTAAGTACTTATTGCACTGATGTCATGTTGTAATCCAGAACTGCAAATATTACCAACACTTTATGAACTTACATAAGTAACTAAACACCCTGTAGATGTAAATACAATACAAATAACTAAACTCAGCCATTATAAACCTAATTCAACTATAAACCTAAATTAAATTTGGTTGATTCAAATAATGTAAATGATATACAACCTTGTAAAACTCTTGATCTGTTGATTGTTCCCATGTAGAGGTTAAAACAGCTCTGAAACTATTATTTTACAGTTTAGCTTAACAAAAAAAAAAAAAAAAGTAAAATAACTCACCGGTTTAAACATAGGCAGTTTAAGGAGGATGTCAGGATTTAATCCTACAAGTATTTCCTCTGAAATATGAAAAGCAGACCTTCATGAGAGACGAGCTGAACTGCTGAAATGTTTTCCCTCAGTTTGACTGAGGTGTGTGCGCGTGAATGTGTGTGTGTGTGTGTGTGTGTTGCAATGCCTTACCCTGAACATCTCACACCCAGTTCCACCCAATACTAAGGACACATGGCTGGGAGAAAATAAATTAGCGTGGAAAAGTCGAGAAAGCAACCATGTTACAACCATGTGTCAGAGACTAAGACCCAATCCTAGACAGATCTAAACAGATCCCTGTTTATCGTGTCTCAGATGCCTTTCATTTAAGCCCAAGCTATGCAGTGCACTTGTACAGAGAGTAGGTGAGGAGGGATTTATAGTGTGTATACACTTACAGTAGCTAACATTGTTTATGACGATCATGATGAAAGACGATAGCTGAGGACAAAAGTCCAAATGCTCATCGTAATTAAACTGTTTAAATTTAGGATGATGATCAGAAGTTAACCAGCTGCCAGGTCCAAACTATGGGGAAATAATGATGTTCAATTACTGTAAAATGGTGGAAAATGTAACTAAGAAGAATGGCATGACTTTGATGGCAACACTAAGTTTAAAACTTAACCTCAATAACAAACTCATACTGCCCAAGTGTCTATATTTAATACATATATACTGTAAAGCTACGCCAAAGTTGGTCCAATGTTCCCAATGGCTCGTTTGAGCATTTAATTTATCCACAAATAAAATAAAACTGTATAGGTTCTGCTACGGTCTGTAAGTAATTAAATATGCAACGAAAATATTTTTTTGTTTGTTGAATCTGCCTACCTGATCCCGTAGTTCATGTTCATGTGGATGAACACCCCCCTCCACCATGGGGTGAGACGTTAATGGTTTGAACCCCAGCCGAGACTTTAGGATACAAGCGTAAATGGTTCAGAAAACAGTTGACAGTGCAGGAGGGTGTAATCTTGGGGTTACATCCTAGATTAACCACCCCCCCACACACACACACACACAACCCAACCTCCACCCCCCACTCCCCAGGGTCAGAGAAAGAGAAGAAGGTGGTCATGAAGCGAGTGTCAAGTGAGTTTAGGGGTAGTGGTGGCTCAAACTGGGTTACCGATCAGAAAGTTGAGGGTTCAAGTCCCAGTACTGTCAAGCTGCCACTGATGAGCCCTTGACCCCTATCTGTTCCTGACCTTGCACTCTGACCTCAGCTTTCTAACTGGGATATGAGAAAAAATAGCCTTATTTCACTCTGCTTTAACCTACATGTGACGAATAACTGAATCTTAATCTTAATACAACCTTTATCTAACGTGTAAGCTACCATTTACCTAGTTATGTTACGCTGTTTAGCACGTCAAAGGGTCAATGGGCTAATCAGAGAAAATGGGAGCCATTGACCTTTGACCTGTTGTGGCTTAAGGAAAGGTGCATACAGTAATGGGATAAGAGAGCATGCTATCTAGAGTGCTAACAGCCTATTAGTGATGAAAGAGTTAATCAGGGACAATCAGAATCTAGAATGAGTTAAAAAAAAAACATTTACACATTAGAGAGAAAGAGTATCTATGTTAAAACAAAAATAAGATAATTAAATTATAATGTGTGTCATTGTTAGTTGACTTTTGCTCTTTGTTTAGGACAAATGTCCCGATAAAGGATACACTCACACTTCACATATAATGCCAAGGGGGATGCAAACTTTTGCAAACTTAACTCTTAACCCATAAGAATGAAATAATGCAAACAATAAATAAATCAGGATGCGTGTGGCATGAGGCCGGCTTTTTTTAAACTGTGTTTAATTTGATATGTGGGACTTTACACTGTAATTTACACAAGAATATACATGAATAAACCTTTGAGAACATGTACTGTAAACAGTTATCCATGGCATGCCTCAAATCTGAAGCACCGTACCAGAGAAAACTCCTGTGCACATACACACGCTTTCCGTCACTGGGCCGTATACAGAGTTGGTGAGTCTAAAAGTCTAACGGTTACATTAATGTTTATGAAGGGCGATCTACATGTGTGCAGAATGTGACCATGCAGGCACTTAAGTAGATTTTCTGGGCTTTCCATTTAGATTTTTCAAGATCACGTGTGTGTAATTCACACTTCCAAGGTTTCTAGACTGTTCTTGGCTATATGGGCCTAGAAGACTGCTTTTAAATGCAAGCACTTGGCAACATTAAAGCAAGTGACAATAAACTATGATAAATAAAAAAAAAAAAAAAAGGCTAATTTGATGACTAATAACATTTTTGAAAAAGTGTCTTTAAAATCTAAAAAATAAACATCTAAGACTAATATGATGATGCTAAATAAACCTACAAGGGGCATTCAAGTGAAAGTGGGACTTGTGATGGCATTTGCAGACGATTTCAATCACAGTCTGGTGATGAGACTCTAAGCCGCAGTAAAACATTTAAATGGTGCAAAACGTTTTAACGAAGGCTGTATGTCTGTGAATGACGATCCCAGCCGAGGTGGCTCTGAGTCCAGTGCAGAAGAGATGCATCTGTCTGTGGGAACTGTAGACATACTGTAATCATCACCATCACCACTTGCAGATTACAGGAACTCACATCCCTTCTACAGTCTTGACCTCGCTCCAAGCCATTTCCACATGTTGTTTCTGGGAGGCCAGCGTGTCAGACGTGAAGCAGGCAGTCCGATCGTGGTTGAAGTTATTTAAGCACTAGAGAAACCCTCAGGTGAGATGAGTGCATTAGTTTTGCAGGGGACTATATAGAGAAATAAAGCTAGATTTAACTCCATAACCTTGTATTTTGCGCCAGCAAAAGTTTTGATTTCACTTGAACATCCCTCATAGATGCAAAAACCACATTACTGAAAATGTTGGTTTAATTTTTACCATCATTGTTAAGAAATCTATAAAATTGCACTTGATCCGGCACATCCAGGTATTTATATATATATATATATTTTTTTATAATATACATTATATCCTGTTCTGACAGTTAAATGACTTCAAATAGATAATATGCTAAATTGATTAATAGTGTTATATTTATTTAACTATTTTAAAAATTGACCTTGGGTAACCTTTCCTTTTTTTTCATAATTACAGCCCAAAACATCAATTTTAGTCTGATGTATTATTCATATTGCATAATTTCAGGCAGTGGAGCCAGACTTAATACTGTTTCCCGCTTGAACTAATATCATTCATGTGGGCTTTTACCAATATCAGTATTAAATCCTCATTACTAAGGATACAACTCGGAATACGGCCCACTCTACAATAAAATTAAGGTCTGTCATACAGTATGTATATAGACAAAAATGCGATTATGTTCCACTTTACTTTGCATGACAAAATAAATTCAATACAAAGACAAAAGGCATGGGAGGCATCTCTCCTTTCTCATTCCTCAAGATAAAACCTGCCTTTAAATATAAACTACATCTTTTACACCATGATAACATTGAATCCTTTCTTCAATTCAAACCCATGACATCTGCCAACACAATCCATACACCACTCCATCCTCCAGCCTGTCTGAGTCTCTAGCGGCTGAGATTAACTGTCTTCCGGTTCGTTACTGCTCCTCCAGCCACGACGGTCTGTCCGAACCGGGACGCTTCAACTTGACGTTGAATTGCCTGAGAGTCTGTTCAAGCTGCTGCTGGTTGCCAGCGAAGTAGGCCGAGATGGCATTGTGGAAGAGGAGGAGCTGCTTGTGCATCACCTTTACCTGCAGCGCACAGGGTGGGGGAAAAAAACAACAACATGGCTACTGCAAATAATAAATATCTCACTGTTTTTATTATTATTATTATTTATAAACAATCTATCCATCTATTTTTTAGCTACTAATATTATATTCACTATATAGATTAAAATGATTTGGCCAAACTTGTTAATTATTAAATTCAGGTGTTTCAATCAGGCATTTTATCCCCTTAGTGAAGGGCAATTTTAATGCTTCAGCATGCCAAGACATCTTGCACAATGCTATGCATCCAACATTGTGACAACAGTTTGGGGAAGACCCTTTTCTATTCCAACATGACTGTGCCCCAGTACACAAAGCAAGGACTATAAAAACATGGCTTGAAGAGTTCGGTGTGGAAAAACTTGACTGGCCCTAACACAGAGCCCTGACCTCAACCCCATCGAGCACCTTTGGGATGAACTGGGCTGGAGATTGTGAGCCAGGCCTTCTCGTCCAACATCAGTGTCTGACCTCATAAATGCTCTACAGAATGAATGGACATCAATCACTCCAAAATCATGTGGACAAAAGATTAGAAGCTGTTATAGCTGTAAAAGGGGGACTCCATATTGAGGTATACTGGATTTGGATACAATGCCATTGCACTGGTTAAACAGATGTTAACATTAAATGTAAATATAAATGGATAAACTTTAGCTACAACACATATTTTAATAAATAAATTACAGTACAACATTGGAACTGTTGCTAAATTGCTTTGTTTTAAGAGAATGTAAAACTTTGGAACATGTTGCTGGGCGTTTGGGTAGGAGACACTAACTATGGTTTGTATTGTTATTTTTTTTTCCTATAACAGCACAACCCCTAGGTGTTTTTTTATACCTTATGTTCAGCCATGTATTTTTTTGGATTGTTTTTTTTTTTTTAAAGCAAACTATTAAGAACTTTTACTAATGTACCATCTTTTGGATACAAATAGTACAAGAAGAAGAAAAAGAAGCAGAAGAAAAAAACAGGGCTGGTTTAATCCAGAGGTTCCTCATATGGCTGGTCCAAAAGGTCTGGATCCATAGGCACTTTTATTTATATGATATATAAGGTCAGAGTTTAATAATTCTTTTCTTATAACAGACCCAATATGACAACATAAGATCTAACAGAATTAATTTATTCAATTACACAATTTTATGAAAGTTGACTTTTTAAACACCCTGCATAAATGTCCTTCCTAACTTTATAGCCTTGCTCAAAGCAAATGTACCTTATTCTCTTCCAGGAATTTCAGTTTGATGGTGACGTCACTCCGTAGCCTCTCGTACTTGTCTCTGTGGATCTGGTACTCCTGCTGGGCGAATTCGATACGCACCACCGCAGCCGCATCACGCGGGCCAGCACTCAGCTCCTCCAGGTCTGTTCTATAGGCATCATACTCCAACCTAACACACACACCAATACAAAATGCTTTAAGTATTTTCATTAGCACAGGATCTGCATTCAATTTAAACCAGTCTATATATAAACTGGATTTTAATTCTTTTTCTGAATCAAAACTCTAGGATCACAAAGATTTCTTGTAATAAAAATTACATACAGGACTGCGCAAAAGTCCTGAGCCAACCCCCCCAACAACAACAAAATGTTTCTTCATAGTTTGCTTCCAGAGTCAGACTTTCTTGTATTCTTTTAAATGTACTGTTGAGCAATACAGTAGTTCTCCAATAGGCCAAGTATTTAAACTTTGGTAACCTAATAAACGAGCAAAGTCTTGAAATACGAGTAGTACGCATGTGCTTTGTCTGCTGAATGTCACATAATCACAACTGAGCCAATGATTCCTCTTTCTCACGCGCTGCAGGATTGTAGGTAATCCATTATTTCTTATGGGAAAATTTACCTTGATATACGATTGCTTTGGATTACAAGAACGCTTCCCTAAAAATGTATTACTGTATATCTATCAGTTAAACCTTGGATGGCAAGCATATATTTATGTAAACAAATTCTGCTCTACAGAATATGTGTATGTGATATTATAGTATAATAAATGATACTTTTGTAATAATTTATTATTACTTTATCAAAATGATCGCAATAATAACAATAGGATAAATAATAAAGATAATAAAAATAATCACATTTTAGTAACAATGAATTCCATCCATATACACAAGGTTAAAAACAAATATCCGTGAACTTTTCATGAACTTAAAAACAAGCTCATTGTGTTTTGTC
Source organism: Clarias gariepinus (assembly GCF_024256425.1). Taxonomy (NCBI): domain Eukaryota; kingdom Metazoa; phylum Chordata; class Actinopteri; order Siluriformes; family Clariidae; genus Clarias; species Clarias gariepinus. The sequence goes on from NC_071110.1 coordinate 6,760,911, forward strand.
TTCCAGAGAATTTCGCTTCACCTTGCGTTCTCGTACATCTTGATGGTCATGAGCGTGTCCTCCATGGTTTTGTTCACCAGCGTGTTGATGCTCGACACGAAGAAGTTGATTGCGCCCAATAGCGTCTCTCCGTTTTTACACAACAGCTTTTGTGTCTCTGCATTGTAGCCGAACTCGTCCTGGGGAACGTTGCAATGTGTTTAATACTACACACCTGCGTTTCTCTCCAGCTTATTCAGTAAAACCCTATATAACTGAATAACCAGAGATTTACCGGCACATTTTTTTAAAAACGCTAACATGATTCCACATTTAAGTGAATCATCCAAAAAAATTGGATCTGTATTTATGCACGACTTAACCAATCATTTAAAATATGTATAAATCTTCATGGTGTTTATAACATATTTGAAAAAGCTTTCTCGCTCATTTTCATCAGTACAATCCAGAACAGTCTCTCCATGATGATATCAGCACTGTGTTACGGTTACCTGCAGTTCTGGAGATTTCTGGCTCAGATCGGAGAACGTGTCTCCCAGCGCCTGCTGCGTCTGCACTACGTCGTAGAAGTGCGTAGTGAGCGCCTGCGCCAGTCTCAGGATGTGCTCGTATTTCTGCTTGGTTTCACGCAGCACGTCGATCTGAGCCTCCAGCTCCAGGTCCACGGTCCGCGAGCCGCGACCAAACCTCTCCGAGAACATCTGCTTCGTGCACTGGAGGAGAGAGGGATTCGAAAGTGGATCGTGCAGCAGCCTTACTATGCACAGAGTCATTTACATATTATTTGCATCACTCGTACATTTCCCGCCCTCCGTACTTTAAACTCACCCTGTTTTACTCCTCCTTCAAATGTGCTATTTCAGTGTATATGTAAATGAGCTACTGCTGGGCCACGCCCCTTAAAGAACAGCAGAGCTCAGAAACAAGCAGAGGGGGCTCTTCTTATACAGGTATAAGGTCACACTTTGGGGCGACAATCTAACCGCCTTGATTAAACTCAGGCCAATGGCCACAGGAAAGATATAAAAAGTAAAAACATGGTATTAATGCTAAAAAAGTTTCTTGTCTAGGTGGCAAAGTGAATTTTCATAAATAAAATTTTCTTAATACTTAATGCTTCTTATCTTCTAATCCATGCTTGTTTTTTTTTAATTATATACATAGACGTTTATATTTTCATCAGATAAAAAGAAACACGTTTGCTAAATACAATTTCATTCCCTTTTATGTAGTGTCTAACGTTTTTAAATTAAAATCTTTCAATGATCTTAATTGTTATTCAGATGAAACAATATAAATTTCACATGAACAGACATAAACCTGAAAAAATGTGTATTATTCTAAAAAGCAAAATTGTTAAGATATTACAACATGAAATTGACATGGTTACAGACACTACAATTTTTTATTTTTTTTGCTTTTTAAGATTTTACCAAAAGACTATTTTAGCAACAATTTTTGCAGTTTTTATACTTTTTACAGTTTTTATACTTCTAGAAGCTTACACCAATTTCGATCAATATTCATAAAGAAATATAAAAAATATTTTGCATTTTTAATTATTATTGTTTGAAGAAAAACGGCCATTTTTGGGGGCAAATATAAAATCATCTCTCCAAAACAGCTAAAGTTAGCAACTTGAATTTTTTAGGGAAGCAAGATTGATTACTTTCATGTTGCATAAACTTTAAACGTAGCTACTTTGACACACATATTTTCTGTATTATATGCATGAAATAAAAAATGTAATAAAATGAAAAATTTCAAAAGACAATTAAATTATTGTATAAACAAATTACAATTTTTTTTTATAATAGGTGCACTTTAAGACCATTGTAAAAGGCTTGTTATTCACTGTTAGCTTTTACAGAAACAAAAACCAATACATTTTTCAGCAAAACCAACATCGAAATAGAAATATATTTAAAAATCTGATGTGTTAATAAATCAGTTAATCGCTCTTACACATTGCTAGTTTTAATTACCGTACAGTACAAAGATATACAGATGCACCAATTTTATACTCGTGATTTTTTCCCCAAAACATCTCTCTTTTTTTTCTCTTCTGCAAATGTTTAAATTTAAATTTAAAATTTAAAAGCATTTATTTCTTTGATTTCTTCAGGTTTCAAATCATGTCAGTAGTCCTAGTTTTAACACCACCGTTGTTCAATGGAACCCTTACACAACATGCTATTTGCAGAAACAAAGTCTTGTCAATATTGAAAAACAAAAAAAAGATTTTTGTTAGGTGGTGTTCCCATCTCATACTTATCTCAGCCTGATACACTAATAAACTACGAGAAGTAATGACCTTATAAGGGCGTCTACCTTATAAGTATTGATGCTCCATTTCTTCATACTGTCGAATTTCTCCACTGCAATCCCCCGTGTGGCCTCCTCCGCCATCATGCTCGGATTGCTGTTACTGTGGTGCATGCTGGGAGCTAGAGGAAGTGAGAAGAAATTGTACTGCATAAAAAAGGCGATCATTAACCCCCTGATCTGATTTGACGGAAACATTCCAAAGAATTAACTTTCACTAAGACAGTGCTGATGATTGATTGACAGATGTGAAATGACGTGAATGACAGGAGGACTGCTGAGATACCTGGGTAATGATCAGGCTGGCGTGAGACCCGACCAGCCGCTGAATGAATAGGTGGAAAGTCCCTAGGCTTGGAGCGAAGGTCTGAAATGAGTGCACACGAATGGAGAATTGAGAGATTGAAGATGTTGTAGTCATTTATTTCATCAGGGATTAGATGCAACACATGCAGTGAGATCAGTGGCAATGAGGTTTAGAAAAATGAACCCGAACAGAATACATGGCAAGACGATGGCGTGATGGATATGACCAGTGTGAATGAACAAGCGAGCAAGCGACAGGTTGAGTTCAAGGAGTCGATGAGAACAATCAGGGGTGAAAGGGCAGAGAGAGGGCGATGCCGATAGACAGCAGAGAGGTGATGAAACAGTAAATGTGCAGCAAATCAATGAAAAAAAAAAAAATCAAGAACTGGCTCAAAGTCCAGCTCACTGAAAAGAAACAAATTCTCTTGACAGTGCTGTGTTGTTGCACAAAGCATTAAACCAAAAGTAAGGTCCAAAAGTCTGCGACCACAAAATCTTAAAATCAGACATAGGTCCTAGGTGGCTAAAGTCTTCTGAGTGTACTACTGGCTTTCTTTTCTTTTTTATTAGGGGTCAGTGGTTGAGGCATCGGACTACAGTTCGTGAGGTTCCAGGTTCAATCCCCATAACCACCAAGTTGCCACAAGCAAGGCCCTTAACCATCAACTGCTCAGAAGTATAATGAGATTGAAAAAAAAGAAAAGAAAAATAACTCGTGTTTAGCTTTGACAAAGTATTTAGCATCTGCCAAATGCAGTAATGTAAATACACCAGGGCACAAGGTGGAGTACGTCCTAGACAGGGTGCCAATCCATCACAGGGCACAAGCACACACCTATTCGCCTATACACTACGTTCAATTTGGACATGTTGGACAGGACATATGGGAGAAACTAATACAGGAGAAACTGAAAGGTGACAGTGCTAATCACTAATCGTGGTTTAAACAAGTGTTTATATAGAATAAATATAATAAATAATAAGTGGTGTTTATGGACCTGCTGTATATAAGCAGCATCACAGTATAACATAATCAGCATCGCTTATGTTCAGTACAACAGCATCCCTCTCGTGTTATACTGTTTAATTATATGATTTAATAATAAAAAAAATAAAAAAAATATATATTTATATATATATTCAGCATCAGAATACATTTACATTTTTAAAAATAAAATTATTTGAGTCATTTTAAAAAGATATGCCATTTTAAGTAAAGAAGCTTAAATTAAGGCATGTATAATAAAGCACAGTGGGAATGATTACTGAATTTACAGTAAATCTGTGAGAATTATTATTATTATTATTATTATTATTATTATATTAAATAAGTTATTAATATAGTGTTCTTTATTTTCTCTGAGACAGTATTCCAGAATTTTGGGTCAATGTAAGAGAAATACAGTACAGCACCTCCCAGCTGGATTATCAGGATCCTCTGGACACCTGCCGCAACTTAGAGAAGTGTTCATGATGAGCTACACTGCTTCAGGAGATCAGGAGGTATTTTGATATATATATAGGTATAATATTGTGCCAAACGTTTGGACCTTACCGTTCTCAGAAACATACAAATATATCCAAATAAAATATACTGCGGTTAGTCTTTCCATCATAACATCGCATGCAGATGGTTGTGTCCTAAGCCTGTAGACGAGAAGCAATAACCTTCTAGGTTAAGTTAATAAAAATGACTGAAAATGTTACAAATCTTCTGCCACGTGCACGTCGCTGGGAGAAAGGGAAAGAAAGAGCTGGAAAAGGAAAGATTTGAAAGTAAGTTCATATACAAGGTGTTTAAAGACACCTGGCTTGGGGGTGTTTCCGCATCTCCTTTCAAAATATTCCTCGTTGAAAAGTATAGCTGGGCCTAAAAGCATTTCAACAACAACAAAAATATGGAAAAAGTAAAAAAAATCTCTAGAGACTTGACGTTTAAATTGAAACTAAAAGACATCTGAAGATATCCTAAGTTACAGTAAGGGACTCGTACAGTACCTTTGATGGAGCCGGTGGGGATGATGCCCTCGGCCGATCCTCCGTACCCCCCCGACACGATGCTCGTCTCGTTCAGGTTCGGCCCAGACACCATCACCTGCTGCAGGTCCTGAAGATCACGAACACTATCAGCACAATTGCTTTACTTTTTTTTCTTTCTACTGTTTTTTTTATGACTCATAAAATGTTTAAAACAGTTTCAGCACTGTAAAATATATATTTCCAGTCATAAGTTTGGACACACCTTCTAACTCCACTGTAAAACAATGCTAAAGGCACACAAAATACACAATAATTTCTTATGGACAGTTGATATTGAGATGTATCTGCTATTAATTCTCTGTAAACGGCTCTAATTGGAGGTGCTGGTTGTTAATTGGTGATTTCTGAGACTAGTGACTTTAAATGAACGTCTCCTCTGCAGCAGAGATAAGTTTTAGTCTTGCTTTTACTGGGAAGGTCTTCATGGACAGTTTCATCATGGAGCTTGATGGCTTTTGCGAATGCACTCGACACATTACTGTTCCAGAACAGCTGACCCTCATGTCTTAAAATCATGATTGACTGTTTGTGTTGTTACTTAATTACCTTTTGATCCATTACTGTTCTAAAACGTATGAAATAAATATAAACTACCAGTCAAACCTTTTACTGGAGGGATGTTTAAAACTTTGGATGAACATGAAAATGGTACAGCAAAGGAAAAATCTTGGCTATTGAAATTTTAAATTCAAATTTGAATATGTTATGTTTAAAGAAAATACATTTTTAGATCAAATATATAAACAAAACACAGCAAATTTGAAAACACAACAGGAAAAAAACACAATAACATAAAAAAAAAAACAATGGCAAACAAACACACAAAGAAATGGAATTAAAATAAAAAAATGTAAACCATAACAGCAAATTTGGGGAAAAAAATTACACCAAATATGAAAATGCGACAATTTCAAAAACATGACAGCAAATTTAAAACATGACAGCAAATAGGAAATAGAAAAAAACTTTGAAAAAAATAAATCATGACAGCAAATTCAAAAACACTTTAACGAACCAAAAACAAGGCAGCAATTGTACGTACTAACTTTGTAGCAACAGTTTGGTGAAGACGGATGGGAGTGTCTTCAGTAAACCAAATATATTCTACACACACACACATCTACACACACACACACACACACACACACACACACACACATGCACACATGCACACACACACACACACACACACACACACACACACACACACACACACACTTTTGTAAGCTGTTAGCACCACCTAGAGCCCACTAGTGTAACTGGATGTTCAGAACCGCATCACTTTCTCACAGAAGACCTTGATCAGTATAAATGACACTAATGTCAAAAAACATTAATATCAGACTTTTACATGCCATCAGTGTGATACAATACAGAAACTCAAGAAAAACAAGAAAAGACAGCAACAGACCATAAAAATGTTTTTCACCAAAAAATTATTCAATGGAGAGAAAGAAAGAGAAAGAGAGAGAGAGAGAGAGAGAGAGAGAGAGAGAGAGAGATTTAAAAAAAAAATACTGAAAATGTTGTTTATAAACCAATAGGGAAAGATTTGTTGCTTTTGTATCCCCTCATATTATTATATTATATTATATTATATTATATTATATTATATTATATTATATTATATTATATTATATTATATTATATTATATTATAATAATAATATTAATCATCATCATTATCATCATTCATTATAAATTTTTTTTCTGAGTTGGAACTCTATAAATCCATAAATTCAACACAGTGAAAATAAAGATAAACTAATAAACTACATGTGTGTGTGTTTAAAAAGATATACAGTATAGAGTACACTAAATATTATATGAATGTCCAGTAGGCCTATATATATTTTATATAGTACCATATTAGCATACCTTATTTTCAATAATAAATAAATAAAATGCATGATTTAATTAAAATAAAACACACATACAGAGACACATATACATTTTGATTGGGATTTATATTGTAATATTTAACTATTAACTTTGGTCAACTGTGTTGGATTAAATGTGCTTTAAAAATAAATTTGACATTTATGACAGTTATTTAAAAAACATAACAAATACTTAAATTGTTGACAAAACTAAAGACATAAAGTATATAGTCTTTATAAAAAAAAAGGTATATAGTCTTAAAAGTATATAATAAAAAAGTCTAAGTATAAAAGTATATAACAGAAAAAAAAAATATATATATATATAGTCCCTGACTGTACTCATATTACCCGTGCATATAATCGCAGACTTTTGTGATTAAATAATTGCAGGGGTCCATATTATGATTTAAATTTTTCTATGATTAATTGTGCAGCACCAAATAAAACATAAAGAAGTTTTTTGCTCTAAGGCAGAAATTCCCAATAATGGTCTCGCACACTGCGTTAAAACAAAACCCAAGCTACAGTAGGAACTCACTACAGTATGAACCTCACACAGTAATCATCTTTCACACGTATACAGCTAGAGCTTAACCATTTCAAACATTTTAAACAAACCCACATCTAAACTCTCAGACACACTGAGACACATGACGCTAATCTAAGGACACACTTCCACTTTGTCCTTTATCCCAGCCAATGAAAGACTCCCTACCTTCCTCTCTAAGCTCCAGTGAATCTGTACAAATAAAAAAGAAAAAACGAGACATAAAGACAAAAACACGGCACGTCAGCGTGATGTCAGGAATGAAATGTCAAACTATACAGTACAGTATGTTACACAAGTGACCAGAAGCAATATGATTTTAAAAGGAAAACAGAAAGAGGGACAGGACATTTACTCCATGTCAGGTCTTTGTGTTACGCCTCAATAAAAAACGTTTATATTAGAGAGACGTCACAGAGCGGTATCAGGTTAGAGTAATCGTTAGTGATGAAGTATAACTTTGGAGTTTGAGATAAAGCTGGATGATGTTTTACAAACATCTCGACTCATATAACATGACATTTAAGCGAGACCGGATTCCTTGAGGTTGAATTCGAACCTTTTACATACCATTTTGTTATCATGGTATTGGGATTATCATACCGTATCACATCACCCAGCTCTAGCTTCAGCGTGATCTCTCACCTGCTCAAGACTGTCATCTTCAGACGTCCTCGTGTCTCCGTTGCTGTTGATGGGGATTTCCATCGTGGCAGCTTTGCTCATGATGCTGTCCGTCATGGTGGAGCTTCACAGAGGACACACAGGACACGTCAGTGAATTGTTTAAAGCTGATAAGGTGACAATATAAACAAGTCTTTGCTTTGATCTGTTAATTTGTTCTACTGGGAAAAATAAAGATTACTACTTGTTTTTTTTACCGTTTACCAAAATTTTATAGTGAATTTTGGTGTGTAAAGAATATATATTTCATACGCACAAATGTGAAAAGGAGTGTGAGGCATTACTGTTTATATTTAGATTAAAAAATATAAAGATAAAACATCATTATTATGCCCCATTGCTCCTTGCTTTGCATTGAAACCATTCTTTTTAGCCTTGCACTGTTTGATCATGCAGTTTCAAATCTTTTTTCCTTCTGATTAAGAAAATTAAAGCTCTCAATGTCCTTATATTATATGCTTATATATATATATAAGGACATATATATAAGGATATATATATATATATATATATATATATATATATATATATATATAAATCTGACATTTAATCTTGACATAATCTGACATTTTGAAAAATGTCACATGCCTAACTATTTATCAAGAATATAATCTTTTAAAAAGGTACTGTGCACCTGTGTCAGATCAAACCAGGACCTTTGATTGTGCACAATGACAGAATAAACTGGCACAATGCCATAGTGGTTGGCAATGTCGCCTTGCACCTCCAGGGTCCAGTTTTGATTCCCGTCTTGGGTCTTTGTGCATGGTGTTTGCATGTTCTCCCCATGCTTGGTGGGTTTCCTCCAGTTCCCCCGGTTTGGGGGGGTGGGGGGTTTCCCTTGGCAGGTTTCCTCCCACAGTCCAAAGACATGCAGATTAGGCTAATTGTTGTTCCAAAAGGTCATAGTGTGTAAATGAACATGTGTGTGCGTCTGTGTGTGTGCCTTGCAATGTACCCCGCCTCATGCCCTACGTCTCCAGGCCCCCCACGACATATTTATCCTGTATAGAGGATAAAGCGGTATAGACGATGAGTGAGTGAGAATAACAGAACACAGTTATAAGAGTAAAAATTCACTTTATTTCTCTATATAATCCCCTGCTGCACTAATGCACTTATCCCAGTGTTTCACTAGTGCTTGGACACCATCAAGGTAGAAAGTTTTCTTTGGTACGCCAAAGCGAGTTTTCTTAGGTACTGCCTGCTTCATGTCTGAAATGCTGGTCTCCCTGGAACTCTACTAATGGCTTAAATATCCTAGCTTGACTTGAACGGCCCTTGACAATGTTAATACAAGTAGACTTATTGTCCGTTAATAATAATGTCTGTTTATAAATGCCTTATTTGGCTGTTAATGTATATATTTGTAATGATTTTCCAAAAGCGGATTAGTGCATATATTCATTCATCATTATAAAAGGATTCTTCTGCTTCTTTGTTGTTTAACGGTGATTGGAATCCAGTAGGTTACATTACCGTCAACTGTAGCTCTCATCTTCCCTGGCTCTTAAAGACGATTTTTTCCAGATCAGCCTCCCTTAAAACACCTAATGCATCTCTCCCTGATATTATCTTGGCATCCTCTGCATCTTCTGTGACTCTCCATCTGCTTTACCTGGTACTTTCTTCTCGACACATTTCTCTTTCAGTACCACTCAGCATCAAGTTAGAGTCCCGTAGGTTGCATCTACAGAACCTATAGATCTCTCTCTCTCTCTCTTTCTTCTCAGCTTCCCTGTCCTTTAAAGTGAACTTTGAAGTCTACTCTTTTTCAAAAACAACATTAAATGCTTCCTTTGGAGCAGGGGTCTCCAAATCCAGTCCTGTGGGGCCAGTGACCAGCACAGTTTGTAATTCACCAACACCTAAACACACCCACTGAACCTAGTAATTAACAGATTAGTTAAATCAGCTGTGTTTGAGAAAAAAAAACACCAAACTGTGTTGGACACTGGCCCTCCAGGACTGGATTTGGAGACCCCTGCTCTAAAGGAAGTAAAAAGTAATATTAAAAACAACAATAATAATAATAATAATAATAATAATAATAATAAATATAATAATAATAATAATATTGACAATTTGTGAAGGTGATAGAAAAGTTCAAGGGGGGTGAATATTTATGTAATGTATTGCATTCAGTGAATGTAATCAAGGAAACAACATTTGTATTTATTTATTTATTTATTTATTTATTTATTTATTTATTATATTGCACATTTTATTTTCATTATATTATATTATATCATATTATAATACATATTATATAATATTATGTTTTTATATACTTTATTTACAAATAGATCTCACTGTTTTCCTTTATAAATTACTTTAAACCACAGAGGCCTGTGTGCCTATTAGGTTACCATGGTAACAGGTTTAGGAAGGAGGAACACCGGAAGTGAGGTTTTACGCCCCTCCGACATAAAAAAAAAAAGGCCACGACACGTCGCAGGCAGCATCACACATTATTATTATCATTATTATTATTATTATTATTTTATATATTTATATAATATGACGCATGCGTAGAGCACAGAGAACGCATGCAGATGTGTATCCAGATGTTACACCAAGCTATCATTAACGGTCACACGCGATAGGAAGGTTACAAAATGTTACAATGTGTCACCCAACGTGTACTATTCATCATCATGTACATACATATTTATCATAAATATTTACATCACATGCATGGTTATGAAGCTGAGCTATGAGACGTTATGAGCTGGCATGATTTACCTGGATCCCGGTTCCAGCTTTATCATCGATTTATCTCCGATCGGACCCGCTTTGTTGCTTCTCCCATACAATCAGATATGCTGTAGGTTTTATTTAAGCGTCGATCAGAATTATTTTCCCTTTTACTTTTTTTCCCCTTTAAATCTCTCTATCTCCTTCCCTGCCTTATGCAAAATCCTGCTTGCGTTCTCCAGGCGGAAGTGACGTCACGCGAGGCGCTGCTGCTGCTGCTGCTCTCGTCAGGATCTGTGAGGGGTTTCATGTCGTGACAAACCTTCAGTCTTATCCTCTATCTGCCTGCTTAGATTGGATACAATTATACATCATTTATCTAAATGTGGATGAAATTCAATGTTTATATAAAAAAAATAAAACGCACACAGAACTGTCCACATGGTGTCTCCATCACCACAGGAATCATCACAGCACTTTATTCACTGTTGGGGGGGATTTAGTTTTGAGTCAGCAAGATGTCCATCCCACATGCAGTCACTTCCAAAATTATTATCAACCTAAGTAAAAGTAGTATACAATGATACATGATTTTTTTTTTTCTATTAATGCATACGTTAATGTCAAGGTCACCACCTGTGATACGAGACAATAGGGCATTGGTGGCTCAGTGGTAGGCGTCTCACCTGCCAAGTGGAAGACCTGGGTTCAAATCCCACCCAATACCCAAACCCCCGCCACTGGATGCAGTGCCAGTCCCAAGCCCGGATAAAAATGGGAGGATTAGATCAGGAAGGCCATTCTGTGTAAAAGCTGTGGCAAGTTGTGTGCTCAATAGATGGTACTTGGTGTCTATACTGAGGGCACTGGTGGCTCAGTGGTAGGTGTTTCGCCTGCCATGCGGAAGGCCTGGGTTCGATTCCCAGCCAATGCCCGAAACCCAGCCACTGGATACAGTGCCAAGTGCCAAGCCTGGATAAAATGGGAGGGTTGTGTCAGGAAGGGCATCTCCTGTGCCAAGTTGTAGTGCTGACTGGGTATTCCGCTGTGGCGACCCCTTGTCGGGAGCAGCCGAAAGACCAACAACAACTTGTTTTCTATACTACTTTATTCTGTATACAAGGTTGCGGGGAGGCTTACGCCACTTAGACTGGGGTGCCAGTCCATCAGAGAGCACACACATGTATACAAAACACATTTGCTGGTCAAGCTGGTCAACAGCTACAGTATGCTGGTCTATGCTGTTTTTTTCAACAGGGACACGCTTATACATGCACTACAGGGCAATGTGGGTAGGCCATTGGATGGTCTGACGTGGTGACCAACAAACTAACAAACAGACTGAAACAAACTAACAAACAAACTGAAAGACTAACAACAACAACAACCTGTGACATGGGACTACTGACTGACGCAAAGACAAGAAAGACTGACCGTCCTGTACAAAAAAATTGTGGAATGTGTATTTGCTTTATTTTAAAATATGTACCAGAACTACCCTCTATTTGTCACATGTCAGCATAGCCATTCTTTTCTTTACATAGCTTGTTAGGAAGGTTGAGGTTTAGTGGTTTTGAGCACAGGGTCAGCCATGATGCAGCACCCCAGCAGGTTAAGGTTAAGCCACAAAATATTGCTGGCGTTTGGCAGCGCTGGAGTTTGAACCCCCGACCTTCTGATCAGTAACCCGGAGCCTTAACCGCTGACCCACCCTGCACTAAATCCACCGTATGCTTACCTTATTCTTGGGAAAAAACCCAGACTGGAGGCAACCGTTTTAATTCATCTTCATTAACAGTTTTATCCTGGTTAGGATCTTGATGGAATTGAAGCTTAACCCAGAAACATCGGGCAGGGATGCCAGTCCATGTAAACACACCTGGGGCAATTTACTGTAGCGGTTCCACATATCAGTGTTTTTAGAAGATTGTATGACACCATTTCCCTGCTGAAATTGGTTCATCAGGCCGAGCACATAGCTGCTGAAACCCCAGATCAGACTGTGACGCATCTACAGAGACAGTGCACACGACAGGTAAAAGTAAGGGGCACCGAAACATTAAAGCAGCATGTAGAGTGGAAGGGAGTTGAATGCACACACTCCATTTTCAGGTAATGGTAGCAAGCAGACAGGCAGAGACGTGGATTACTCTAGTAAATTAAAATGTAAGAGTTGACCAGGAGCATTTTTCCTACGCATTAGCTCTTTGTATTGCATCATTTACAATTATAGTTAAATGGTGAGATGTAACAGTAGATGATTAAATGAGCTGACAGCAATACAAGAGCTCATTCATTTCTTTCTAAAAAACAAAGCGGTGCTGGTGTGAACATAAAGAGGATTTATACCTCCAGCTGTGATTACAATAGACTTTTTTAATGAGCTTTTAGTGTTGGGTTTATTAAGAGTCTGAGGTCATTATCTGGTCAAATAACCCTTCTAGAATCAAGTCTTGGCAGGCAACCAGGGTTTGGGGTAAAATGTCCAGATATGGATAAAATATTGTGGACCAAGTTGCAAACGAGCCTCAAGTGATCAGTAATCAAGAAACATGTTTTATATGAGTTAGGGGCCTTTTCCTTGTATGCAATTACAACTACTGATCTCATCATACACCTTTAAACATCTTGGTCATATGAAGGTGGAGCAACAGTGGAGAATCTGGATGCAGTGAACATTTATTTTAATTAAGTTCCAGCACCCCTCCCCCAACACACACACATTTTTAAGGGATCTACAAAAATGGTATATTAATTTGAACAAAGGCAAGATGTTCCTCCAGTTGTTTAAGCAGCAATAAAAAAGTGATTTTTGTGGCATTCAAGTCAAACCGGGACTTTTAACTGTGCAGAGTAACAGAACAGAGTTGTGAGAGTTAAGACTCCCTTTATTTCTTTATCTATTTATTTCTCTATATAATGCACTTATCCCAGCATTTCACTAGTGCTTGGATACCCTGCTCATACCATAGCCGTGATCAGACTGCCTGCTTCATGTCTAAAACGCTGGCTCCCCAGGAACTCCTTTAATGTCCCCAAATTGTGGAAATGTTACGTAGGAAATGAAGCAAGGTCAGAACTGTAAAATGTAGCTGGCAGTGGCAGCGGGCTGCGAGTCACCCTGGGATCTTAATTTTTACAGATGTAAGACGTTCTTTAAAAATGTTTGCATGGTTCAAACGTTTTACTGTGGCTAAGAGTCTTATCGCCGTAGTGTGCTTAAAGTCTTTAGTAAAGAACAATCAGGTTTTATGCCTTCATTCACAAGAAATTTTGATCACAGGTCCTGGTTTGATTTGAACGCCGCTTGTATTTTATATATTTATTTTTGACCATTATTTTAAAGGGTGCCTGAGTTGTCTACATTTTTAAACCGTAATGAGATGGTTGTAAAGAATGAGATATGATATAATATGATATGATATAATATGATATGATATGATATGATATATGATAAGTGAAACCTCTTTATTAATATTTATTCAAAGTTTTTAAATAAACCAGTCTGTAACAGGTGAATAAATAAAAGGAGGAGCGTTAAAGAAAAATAAAACTAGTGTTCTTAATAGTGACCTTCAGCTAAAACAAGTATAAAAGCCAGATCAGTGTGTAACATTTAACAAAGACTGGTATGAAGCTGAATGCACTATAGTAAAACTGACTGGAACTAAAGCATGTCTGCTGAGTTGCCAGTTTATTACACATCTAGTATTGAGTTGCACAGGACTGATGCATTCATGCTGAAATATTAGACCATGCAGAATTTACTGCGTTTCCTATGTGCCACTCAGTGTATCGCTGCACGGTTTTGCTGAAACAAATCCTTTCCTCCTCTCCTCAAATATACCTGATGAAGCTGAGATCTGGGGACTGAGGCTATAAAAAAAACTAATCACTGGAATCCTTCAGTAATACTTTTCTGCATGGTTGTGACATGGTGCATTAATATCTTAGCAGTGTCTTTTTAAGTATAACTAAAGTGAAAATATGTCGCTTGGCAATGCTGTTCAGATACACCCTACTATTCAGACACACTTTAATGTGCATTGGCTGTTCGCAGTTAGGGTATTCCCCACTGCAAAAGACTGCTTCTTAAATTTTTGCATGTTTTTGAGAAGTGAGATAAAACCAGAAAACACAGAGAAAGTGATACCAATTGCACTGTTGTGCCTAAATTGTATTATGTTACTTGCATTAAATTCTGATCGTGCCATTAGCTTGGGTGTGTGTGCAAGCCCGCGTTCTAGCATACACCAAAGTATCTGGTACATTTCAGCACTATACAAGACAAAGAAACGTCTACTTTAAGAGAAATTGGCGATTTGATTGACATGGCAAATGAACAACTATGAATCTTTTTATGTAACTCCTCATCAAGCATGAAATTATTTCCTTTATAAAGATCAAATGCAACTATGAGAGGATTTCAAGTCAAACTTTGAGTTTTCATTCTGCAGAATAACAGAACACAGTTATAAGAAAAACAACAACTTTTATTTCTTCATATTATCCCTGCTACACTAATGCGCTTATCCGAGCGTTTCACTAGTGCTTGGATAAAATCAAGCTAGAAAGTTAGGTAGGTAACTCAGAATGCCGGAGCCATGATCAGGCTCCCTGCTTTACATCTGAAACTCTGGCCTCCCAGGAACTCTTTTAATGGTGGGCCCTGAGACACCTTGTGCGTAATCGACATTCATGAACGTTTTGCATTCTTTAAAATGTTTGCACCATTAAAATGTTTTACAGTGTCTAAGAGTCTAATCACTAATTGGTTCTAATTGGTTCTTAATTGGTTCACTAAATCTAATCATTAATTTGTTTTATTCCTTCAATCAAAAGATTGCCTTACTGTATACTTACTTACATATACTGTATATAACCAGTATTTTAAATAGTACAAGTACAGAAGTCCCAGTTTGACTTGAACACTCTTAAACAGAATTTGTTCAATTTATCCTCATTCTAAAAAAAAGCAAATCCACACACACACACACACACCAACATCATCTACTGTACTGTACATTCTCCAAATTTGTTGCAGTGGAAAACTTTGTGTCAAGACTTTTTACAGTTTTAGTCCAATGGGGAAAAAACACAGAAAAAAAATGTTGAACTTTCCCGACTGTCATGTATATGTTTGCTTGTAATTTTCACACTATTCTCCATTATGCACGTTTACCAAGATTGCTTTTAATCATGATAAGGTGATTAACCCCCTTGAAGCTCACTCAGCACCAAGGGAAGTCATTAATGTCACTGGTATCACTCAACCCAGTGCGCAGTAAAACACTGATAGTAGAAACCTTATTAAGGTGCCACACACATAATTCACATGATGGCAGAGTCACCATAAAGCGCAGTTTATTTGGGATTTGGTCATGTTGGTGGTGGTGGTGGTAGGAACAGGGGGTACTGGGGCAGGCTTGATGTACCCAATAAACTATAAAGTGGGTGTATATATATGATTTATGTTATTGCTTGTCTCTTATTTTCTTCTCAGTAAATCTACAGCATGGGACACATTTCGTGCTAAACATGACAACTATAAAGTCTATCAGAAGTGTTCTTATTCCACAAAAAGCGTAGAATTGTACCCATGTTAAAGTTCATGCAGGGGTAAGAGACACGGTTCACTGTAAAGTCAATACTGCCTATGAATGTTCATGTGTTACTCTTGGCCCAAGCCAATGTCACTCCGGAAAGGTGGCCGTGATCTCTATATGGATCATAAAGCAACAGCGTGGGGCGTACGAGCATCAACATTACATCAACAGCGTCTTTTGAGGCTCAATATCACAGTCTCACAGTCTCCGGGGGTTTGTAGTTCAAAGACAAGACTGATATACAAGTCGGCGAAACCCGTCTAGCCCCTTTTGTCTGAATGAACTTCCCTTATGTCTGCTTTAAAGTCTACTGTAGAAAATGCCATTCATACATCAGATATAACAACATAGTTACATTTTTTCCTATGAAGTCTTGAACATTCAGTATGGATTTGCTTCGGTATTTTTGATGAACCTTACCAAGGCTTTTTTTTTTCTTTTTTACTTTTTTACACCTTAGCAAGGTTGAAATTCTTCATGCTAGAGACAGACGTGAAAAATTCGGAATGGTTTTCTGCTTGACGACTGAAGTAAAGGATTTTAACCTGCAACCCTCGACCTGCATATTTTCCATGCACGTCAAGTCAAATGATGGGGACAAATGAAAAAACAGTTGTGTGGACTATCTCTGAAAAAGTAGGAAGAAAAAAACCCACTACAGACATCTGTTTATTCTACTGAAACTTTATTGATTCACACTGTACCTTAAATTCAAGTAGTTTCATATTTATGACAGTAAATACTTGAATATTGTGTTAAACATTAGTAAGTTATGTTTTTTACCAGGGGGTGCAAATTAAGAAGAATATTCTGTTTTCTCCCCCCAGCTTTTATTTGTCACAAATACAATACTGAAGTTCTTTTCTTTACATATCGCAGCTTGTTAGCAAGCCAGGTTGATGATATGGCAACTCTGGAACAGAGAAGGTTAAGGGGATTGCTCAAGGGACCAACAGTGGAAGCTTGGCTGTGCTGGGGATTAAACCCCCGACCTTCTGATCACTAATGCAGAGCCTTAACTGTTGAGCCACCACTTCCCAGAGCAGCTTATAAAAAAGTGACAGACTGGCCTGAGTTGTAGGGGGGAGTCTTTTATGGGAATCCCTACTCATACAAAAGGCAATCAGCAATGAAAGGATGCTTTCAAACCTAATAATAATAATAATAATAGGGAGGCATTCAAGTTAAACCATGACTTGTGAAAAATTTCTCATAAATGGTGTGAACTCAATTGACATTAGACAGAAGAAGGTACTGTAATACGTCCTACGTTTTAAAGAAGGACATACCGTACGTCCAAGAATGACGATCGCGGCCAAGGTGTTTCGGCGCTCACTGCTGTTTTTCCCGTGAACACCTGATCCTTAAAATTGACCTCGCTCCAAGATGCTTCCACATGTTTGGGCCTCTAAAGGGGTTCCTGGGAGGCCAGCGTTTCAGACATGAAGCAAGCAGTCTAATCATAACTTTGGTGTACTGAGAAAACTTTCAACCTTGATGGTGCCCAAGCACTAGTGAAACACTGGAATAAATGCATTAGTGTAGCAGGGGATTATATAGAGAAATAAAGGGTATTTTAATTCTTATACATTTCAATTAAATGCTTTAAAAGAGGAGGTCTATAAAAATTGCAAATGGAAACCTAAATCTAGTAGTTGTTAGTAATAAGTTATTGTTGGGTCGGCAAAAGCTCCATGCTACTCAGTACAGAGAATAAGCAGTGTAGACAAATGACCAAATGAAAAACCTGAATATCCTGCAACAAGGGACTACAGTATGTGGAGCAAAAAAGAAATAAAACACTCAGGGGCATGTAGTTTATATATAATAATAATAACATAAAAATTGTCTTATGATGTGGCCCAAAGCAATGTGGACGTACTGAAGTTAACATACAGTATATACAATTTTTTGTGTCATAAATTGTTTTTTATTTATTTTTAAAACATTGATTCTTTTTAATTTATTAAAGACCCAGCTATCACCTCATTTTAAAGATTTATTACCTCTGACTGTTATAACATTCTAACACTGGAGTCTCCTTCTACAAATGTTAAACGAATAACATTTTCCATTACAAAAAACCTTTACCATATTTAGACTTGAACTCTGGTCATTATTAGTCTTATATCACATAAAGCATCTTCTATACAAAAATCTACGTACGAAATACTTTTTACTATAGGAGAAAAATAATAGAATTAGTGAAATATAAATCCTGTGATTTGCTTTAAAGCTGGAACTACTGTCCTATCAGAGCTACTAATAGGTCATTAATAGAAAGTTAATCACAACTTTCTGAGCAGTTAAAAATTCTCAAATTTAATTTGAAAACAGTGAACTTGCTGTTGTAACCTGTATTGTTTATTTCTGACGAGGCATGTGCCAGAAAGTGAGTCACATACAGTATTAACATCTTTTGCTCTCAGACGAATCTAACAACTGAACTCTGTAATCTCTTCTTAAGTCTGTCTTGATGATCATTAAATGCGATTCCAGATGTTTCTGAGCAACTGTCTGCGCTCGTCACTACAGCACGACCTCCATCATGATCTACTGCGCTAATCAACGCACAGACACAATAGAAGCTCAGAGAAAGCACAAGACCTCGCTTTCTCAGCCGAAGATTTCTCACCCGTTATGTCATTACTCCGAAGCCAAACAGTTACAAACACGGCTGTGTGTTTACAATCTAAAGCATGTGGCCCTGATCCCTTTATAGTTTTGGTGTAATGCACCATTTTAAACAAACTGTCAGCCTTTTTTCCCTCTCGCGCTTGTGGTCTAATCAGGGAAAGAGACACACCGCTATTACGGGTTCACAATGTGCGTGACTTTCCTTCGAATATCAAGCCTTGGCTGGAAACGAAGCAATTGATATACTGTATAAAGAAACAATGTGATGCCTGGTTGTTCATCTATCTCACTGATCTGGCAATAACACACCTCTCTGTTGCTCTGAAAAACACATGTAGTGTTAATTAAATGAAGTTAGTTTAAGAAAAAGAAGTAAAAAGTATTCTTTACATGGAAAATTGACCGCAATGCCCTTGAAACATGGACGGAAAAATAAAAAGTAAGCTTATGATGAACATCTGATGGAAGACTGATGATGTTCATTTACAATGTGACAACATATTGTGGCTTTTGATCAAAGTGGCTAGTTTAAATGATAAGCATACGGGCTTCAAGTGTGTCTATAAATGATGGACGTTAATCCTTTTGACAATCACAAATACGCTGCATTGTACACAAATAACCACTGTCTTTGTTTAAGGTTGGATTATAACATTATTTGCTTTTGGAACTTTAGCAGATTAGCCAAAGCGTCTCATACAGACAGAAATCTGCCAACAAAAATTGTCATATTTGTCAATTTATAAGTTAATCTTTTCCACATTTTATCACATTACAACCACAAATGTAAATGTACTGTATTGGGATTTTATGTGATACACTAACACCGAGTGGCACACACTGTAATTGTGAAGTGGAAGGAAAATGATAAATGGTTTTCAAAATTTTTCATTCAGCCTCCTGAGTCAATACTTTGTGGAACTACAGTACAGTACGGTACCTTTCACAGCAATTACAGCAGCAAGTCTTTTCGAGTGTGTCTCTACCAGGTTTGCCCATCTACATAGTGAAATATTTACACATTTGTCTTTGCAAAATAACTCACGCTTAGTCAGATTGTCTGCGAACAGCAATTTTCAAGTCTTGTCCCAGAGTCACAATTTAACTCCGGTCTGGACTTTGTTCTAACACTTGAATATGCTTTGTTCTGAACCATTCCGTTGTAGCTCTAACTTATATGTTTAGGGTCGTTGTCCTGCTGGAAGGTAAACCTCCACCCCAGTCTCAAGTATTTTGAAGACTCTAACAAGCCGAAACATCATTCACCGAGCTCTCAAACATCCGAAACACAGATGAACATTTTGTCAAATCTTTTTCAAACTTCTGCCTGATTCTTAAATATTGTTATTACATCATAACAGTATGGAGCAGCCCTCTTTTGTGCTGTACTGGTAGGATCAGAGGGATTATAACTTTTTGAAATTCAACAGCTTCTTTATGCCTCACTGTTATATAGAATAGCATAGCAATGTGGGACTGTTATTCAGCACTTCTGTGCGAGAAACTTGACAGTTATTACAGGATCAAATCCCTTTATTCTTTTTTTTTTTAGAAAGCCTTCCAATAGATATTGCAATGTGGCTGTGGGGATTTGTGTTCCTTCAGCCACAAGCGCATTACCGAGGTCAGGCGCTGATGTCAGGTGAGAAGGCCTCGGGTTCAGGCAGAGTTCTTGCTCTTGCAGGGTTGAAGTCAGGGTTCTGTGCAGGACGCTCTCCTCTCCTTTCTTCATGAGCACATGAGCATTGTCATGCTGGAAAAGGTTCAGGCCTTTTAGTTAAAGTGAATAAATATTGTTATACTGCAGCATACAGTACAAAGACAGCATATAATCCTGTGCTTTCAATATTGTGGCAACAGTTTGAGGGGGAACCATATTAAGCCGTATTAAGTAATTTGGGGTCATTTAAATTAGGCATATTTTCAGATTCCTGGTTCAATAAGCATCATGTCCGATTCCTTAGATATGGAAAAAAAAAGGGGGAAAAAAAGTCTAAATCCTCTTTTTAGAACATTTAAATGAGGATTCTGTGACGTAGTAAGAAAGAGGGAACCCTCAGCCTCATTGTGATCTCCTGCTACTCCTAAAATAACTTCTCCAGCAGGGTGTGGTTTTACAGCCAAAGGAAATGCATGTTTTTCTATCACAACTGAGGTCGCCAGCTTGGATAATGATTATTAAAGTGCTTCAATCGACTGCTGGACGAAATTTATTGAAACTTTTGCAGCACTCACATATCTGCCTGAAGTTTAACCTGATTAATGAAATCAAAATGTAGAATAAAAGCCATTTTAGGAACAGCTATGTGCTAGATTTAATGATCTACTTCTACTACTAAAAGCTTTTAATGAGCTCCTAATAAGCTTTTTATTCAATGTAAACAAACACGTGCACCAATAAATATTCATTGGAAAAGCTTAACTGAATATTTTTACTGGGATTAGTTCATATTTTCACAGCTGAAATAACAGCGCTGGAGTTATTTAAGTGAATTTTAATGTGCTGGAGTTATTTAAAACAAAACTTTATCTTTATGCAATTGACTTTATATCTAAATATATATATGATAATATTATGGCTATTATATTAATATAATGAATTTATATATCATGCTCTTTTTATTTAAGTACTTTTGGTTGTATCATGGTCATCTTTCACGTTACTGTCCTTGCTACTAGATGTTGGAAATTTCCTTTGGGATTAATAAAGTACTCTATCTATCTATCTATCTATCTATCTATCTATCTATCTATCTATCTATCTATCTATCTGTCTATCTATCTATCTATCTACCATCATTAACGGGTACTTATACTAGTAAGTGATAATAGGAACCTGTAGCACAACATTTTACATTACTATATTTTGGATAAAATTAGGACTGAGACACAAAAAAAACAGCTTATGGTTCGTAACATCAGACCATACCATTGTACCATCGAGACATTGATGATTATATAACTGCACATCCAACTTTTTTATTCCTAATTCTCTAATACACATACAGTATAACTCCAGAATTATTGCCAATGCATTTGTGAACGTTATACTAAAACAAAATCTGTTTATACATTTGGAGTGTAGCATGCAATAAGAAAAAAACAACATGAAAGCTTTCATGTAGCTAAAAAACAGAAAACAAAAAGGACTCTTTCCCTTTAAGGCTGCCTGCCAGCAGTTTTGAGCCGGTGAAGTTCGTGAGAACGTGAGGCCCGTAAAACACCAGCGGCATGTGATGAAGCAACACCCTAAAAACAGGAGCTGGACCACCTCAGCAGGATCTCATTCATTTCCCTGTAAAAAGTCACCTGCATAATCAAAAGCCCACTACAGAGCCTGCAAATAAACAGACTTTTTTAGGTGTCATAAATCCTATAAAGGGGGTGGTTTGCATTTTACCCCAATTGCTCATTTAGGGATTTTTTTTATGGCTGCTACCTGTGGTTGGGTCATAATGCTGGTGCAAAGCATGGCCATGCACGCAACAGTATACACATGCAATTTAAACAAGGCCTTCCTGTGTAGTTACAGGCCACGCCTTCGCTCCATGTGCCATTTCCTTTTTTATCTTTGATCCTAGTGAGAATGCGAAGGAAATATGTAGAAGTTTAAATCATCCAATTAAACACAAAAGAATCTCATGCTGGTTACTGCGAGAGTGAAGTGTCACACGGATGTGTGTGTCACATGGACGTATCCATCGAAACAGGATTTAACCTTAAGCTTGATGAAGTCTTCATTTTCCCTTTGGGTGCAAATGTATGATAAAATATGCTCTACTCCTGTCTGTCTGCCCTTTGGGAAATTGCTTAAATGTCAGGAGCTCAGAAACAGCTGCGATCTGCACATCCAGCCTTTCACTACTCAGCTCGGCTTATAACATACAGTACTTGCTAGGCTTAGATCCCATAAGGAAAAAAAATCTAATATCCAGCCTATAAAACAGAGTGTTGGTGTTAACATAAAGTGTTGGGTAGGGACGGGAGGGCTAAAATCTAATATCTGTCAAGAGCCCCAACTCAGGGTACATCCCTAAGACGTTTCCCAAAGTAAAACGAATCCCACAAAATTATTCAAGCCGAGATAACCAATATAACTAACTAATGCTGTGCTTGGTGGGTTTCCTCCAGGGACTCCGGGTTCCTCCCTTAGTCCAAAGACATGCAGGTTATGTTCATTGGCGTTCCCAAATTGCCCGAAGTGTGTGAATGACAATCGGGCATTGAGCTTCCAGCCGGACCCCTTAAGTAACTGCTACAGAAACAGCGGCTGTACAGTATCTCCAGGGTAGGTTGTATCTGTCGCCTGATGTGCTGGATGGATGGGCAACAAACAAACAAATAAATAAATAAAATGTTTGCATTAAACTGAAATGAATTTTCAAAAAATTTAATGCAGCACAATTATAATTTCTCCGTACATCTAATAAAATAACTAAAAAATTTATTCATGAGGTAAACACATTTTAATAGTATTTATTTTTGTAATTGTATCAGTTTTTGCTTAAATAAATATTAATTATTAAATTTCCCTAGTGTAAAATCTCCACATTAGCTTAAGTTACCAGGGTAACGCACAGGTGAAGCGATGGTGATGCCACAGGGTGTTCCGAATGGTGTAATTTTGTCTAAGGAAGTTCTGATATCATAACTGCACACTTTATAAAGAACACTGTGGAATGGAACACAGCCATAGACACTGTCAAAAAATCAAGAGCTTAAATAATGATACGCATCAACCGTCCAAACCGAACAGACCTGTGAAGCAACAACGAAGCACTGAGACAGTGAGAAACTTAAAAGTCCCAAAACACATCGAGTCCAATGGGTGCACCCACAGTAGTGCACCACTAGGGGGTAACCCTGGCATGAATGAGGTACGGGAACTTATTTGCTGAAAATTCACTGTGTCAGTATTGAATAATGAGCAAGATTGTAATCCTAGAGAGATTGTTTTTGGTATAAGAGCAACAAGGACATGCTTTTATACCGGAATAATGAACTTCAGAGTGGTAAGAATAACTACACATACTGTACCTTTGCCTATGGTTACATCACTCCATCCTGTCCTCGAGTGTTTTATTGCTCACTTAGAGGTTTATATAGCAGCTGAATATTTCCTGAAAGCATGGAACGAAATGATGTTTCACATAAACATTTGCTGGTTAATGAGTAATGTATAAGCACTGTAAATGTTCACAAAAGATGCTATAAATAGAGATTAGTTTAAATAGAAATCCAGAACATATAGTATAGAGTAAACTGAGACCATCATCCCGCTCGGGCCCTCATGGCCCTCATGCCTGCTTAATCCCTGGAGCGGTTATAAATCCGCCTATGTGTTATGTATGACTTTGTTTTCTGACCTTCCTCTTGGCCTCCTCATCAGATAAAAAGATGCTTCATGCTTACAGCCCAGACGTCCATCGATCGGCACGGCTTTGACATCGGCACCTGGGAAGCTGTCCTCTAAATCTCGACGACGGCACACATCTGCCGACCGTCTTCGTCTTGATGAGCGGTCCTCCCGTCCTAACCTTTGCACCTCTGACTTCACCAGATGCGGCATTTTAAAAAACACAATGTTTTCTTTTGCCCCTTCCGCATACGTACCTATATGTTTATAGGGTGGAAATGTCTCTTACGGTCATTTGATGTATTTTACAACCACTGTTGTATAACTTTTATTACAAGCCTACTGCAGTCTTTTTTTTATGTTGTTTTAAGGGGATTATATTGTATTATACTGTAGGTGCACTTTGTGAGCGAAAGCAAGGTTATTGTCGTCTTACGAAGAGGAATGCAGATCACACACACACACACACACACACACACATCTGTGTAAAAGCCTTCAAAGCATCTGGTGGAAGCAAAACCACTTCCACAATGGCAGGAATTTTTAAAGTCCATCAGGTCACATGATCACTATATATATATATATACATGAAATAAACTTTTTTTTTGTTTTTACACATTTTGGGTAAAATGTGTTATTTATTAGAAATAATTAATAAATCAATTAATTGTAACAGTTATAGAGTATCAGAGTATCCCAGCTTCTAATCACAGATTTCTATTAAAGCACACATTGTTGTTTCCATAGTAACAAGGTACACAGATAGCACATTGAGCTCACAATCATGTAGAACTGTTGATGTGTTCGTTTTCTTTGTTGCTTGTTGCAGGAGTCTCCAGTGTCAGCACCATTAGATCCAGATGACAAATGAATGAGTCCTATTATAACTTATGAGGCAACTCACTTTTATTTACCCTGACTGGCCACTTCCTTACACCTCGCAAGTACTGCGTCGCCCCTTTTACATTAGTGCACTCATTACTGTAGTGTTTCCATGGTAACAGGAGACACAGAACTTGTGTGGCACATGGAGCACCGGGTTAACACATTAGCAATCATGTACTTTACTGTAGAACTGTTAATGTGTTCATTTTCCCATTTTTTTTGGAAGAAGTTTCCAGTGTCAGCGTTTTCTAAGACTCAAAAATAAAGCAGTAAATGAAGGTTTAATGCAAAAATGGAAAGACTTCAGATTGAATGGATTTGTAGTTCGTGGTAACAACCTGCATTTATTCTGTTACTGTAGCTTCTGAAGCAGAGCCCTATACAGCCCTATACACTGAATATGAATACGAGATCCAAAAACTGCCCCGTCTCTACTTGCATCAAAGCATATCTGTATGTTAATAACGCCGATGAGATAATGAAGTAGAACTATAATTCTGGGCATGAGAAAAAATGAGAATGATCAATCAGGTCCGATTGTTTCTTCTCCGAGTTTAATGTCAGCAAATAACAGTAAGGCCAAGTTGATGTGCTAGATTGCAGTATATCTCCCTCCAGTCTGTCTAGCACTGTATCGTTGGTCTGTCTGTTCGTCTGTCTGATTGCTTGTTAGCTTTATCCATGGCTGTCATTTATTTCCTGAAAAATGTGAGTAAAATACAGTAATTTAATATTTTTAACAGTGGCTTAGTCGTTACTATAGCACCGTGGCCTCGCCCTACAGGGTCTAGGTTCAAATTCCCATCTCGGGTCTGTGTGCGTGGTGTTTGCATGTTCTCCCCGTGCTCGGTGCACCCTAAAAAATGCTGGGTTAAAAACAACCCAATCTGGGTTGTTTTTAACCCAGCTGCTGGGTAACTATTGGACTAACTAAATGCTGGGTTGATTTAACCCAGCAAAATGGGTTATTTTTTTTAACCCAGCAAAATGGGTTAAATATTCAACCCAAATGCTGGGTTGTATTTAACTATACTGCTGGGTTAATTCTACCACATAAATTGGTTAAATGTTCTACCCAGATGTTGGTTCATTTTAACTGGAATGTTGAGTTAATTCTACCTCACAAATAGGTTATTATTTTCATGTTTTACAGTGAATCTGTAAAAAAAAAAAAAAAACTACCCAGGTCTATTAAACAGTTAAATTACTTTGATATACTGGTTTATTACAAAAAAAAAACTTAAAAGTTTTGCAAACCATACATATATGCAATAAACAACATCCTATTAAATGTTAATAGAAAAAACGTTTATTTTTCAAAAGCACAAGAACAGATAATCAACTAACATCATTACTATACTATTACTCACAAGGGCAGAATGGAGTAATAACACAAATAGGCTGAGGCAGCTTCTACAGAGCAGGATCTCTTTGTGACATTAGATATCTTTTCTGCAGAACAAAACTATCCAGCCCTGGTCCCGTTTTAACATACAAACACTGTCTATGACTTTTCAAGTTGGCCTTGCTATTTCATAGCAACATTACAAAAAGTCCTATACAGGTGCACACTACTTTAAATAGTTAATGTCAAAAATATAAAATGCTTTGAAGCACACATCAACCGCCCCAAGTAGTGTGCATTGCTCCAGAGCCTGTCCCACCAGAATGACGAATGCCTGAGAGCAGCGCTGGTCATCATCTCCCAACGTCAGGATGTGCAGTAGGGGTACGGCCTTGACACTTCAGCCTGCTTGAGGTATTCCACCATGTTGGTGCCAACCTTAGAAAGAAATGAAAGAAAGTTAAACATTTGTTGAATAACAAAGATTAAACTGAATAAGACTATCAATTTAATGTGTAATAGGATTTATACTAAATAAAAAAATGGCAAAGCTAGGGTATAGGTAACCTGAAACAAAAACATGGAGACAGCTACTACCAAAAATAAAATAAGCAAAATAAGCATGGCTTTTGGGATAAAGCTCATTTATATATATATATATATATATATATATATATATATATATATATATATATATATTAGTCAGACTGGTTGATCTTGTGATCTGTGTTGATTTTTAGCTAATTACAGAGGAGATGCATTGTCATAGCTGGGGTCATACTGGCACTTTATAATCACCCAAATATTAATACTTCCATCTAGTAGTTATCTGTACAGCTGACTGATAGTTAATTAAGTCTGAGTCACAAGCAACTTTGGTTAAAGAGGGCTACCTGGTTAGCTTACATGCAGCAGTCATATTTACATACTACTTGCCAAATGGGGAAAGGTGTAAAATATTGTTATAACTCGGGTGAAACGCGGGCGACTTTTGACCGCGGAG
The DNA here is from genome assembly GCF_024256425.1 of Clarias gariepinus. Taxonomy (NCBI): domain Eukaryota; kingdom Metazoa; phylum Chordata; class Actinopteri; order Siluriformes; family Clariidae; genus Clarias; species Clarias gariepinus. The sequence goes on from NC_071110.1 coordinate 6,788,227, forward strand.
TAAATTACTATCTAGTGAAAAACGGGAGGGTTAGCAGGTGTGTATATTTGTGAGAGGGTCAGTGTTTTGTAACACCCCAGCATTTTATTGTCTCCAACAGTGAGATTAATAAAGTTCTAATGTTAACTAAATGCTAGCGTCATGCTAATACTACAGTTACAGTTTCGTCACCCTGCAAACATTCTACAGAGAAAGATAAAAAGCTCAGACTTCTTATCCGTTTCTTTCACACACAGGTGTTTTTTTTTTTTTTGTTTAACTATAGCAGCTATTGTCAGCTAAATTAACTTACCTCAGACCAGCCTGAAAGTTTGAGTGTAACATTAACACGGTAACAGTAATAAATCTTACATATAGTAATATTTTTTAGTCATATGTGACTTAGGTGAGTGAACATGTGTATACAGACCTTGTATTTAACGTCATTTCCCCTTAAATGAACCGTCATCAGCGGTGTGGGAGCTGAAGAGAGACACGAAGCTCTGACTGACAGCCGCTGAATCCACCGGTGAACTTTGGGGGAGGAGCCAAACAAAATTCAACCCAGCAGCTGGGTTACACAAAAACTACCCAACTCTCTGTAAATAACCCAGAAAAATGACCCAACAGAGGCAACCCAGCGCTTGGGTAGAAAAAACAACCCAGCGTTTTTTAGAGTGTGGGTTTCCTCCAGGCTCTCTGGTTTCCTCCCACAGTCCAAAGACCTGCAGGTTACGCTAACTGCCGTTCCCAAATTGCTTAAAATGTTTGAATGACAATAAGAATATTTGAATAACAACCCGACCCCTTAAGTAGTTGCCGTGGAAACAACTGATATATGTCCAGGATCAGGAGTGTTTGTCGCCCGATGTGCTGGATAGCACGTGGACGGACGGATAAGAAATATGTTTTATAAAAGCAAACAGCCCACAGTGTTTAGAAACTGCAGTTCAGAAAAGAACGTGTCGCACAGTTTATATGCGCGAAATGAATTTCACACTTTCCAGCACCAACCTCAGTGGGAGCCAGCACAGATAATATATGGGTGTGATGGCACCACTCGTACGGGCACTTACTTTTAAAAGCAAAACTCTTCCTGTATTCTCTCAGTCATGGTTTAGTTTTAACTCTGGCCTGAAGCAAAATGGAAAGGAATGGATTGACATTTGATTTGACTATTAATTAAATATTGACTTTAAAATGTTAAAATTAACTGGGAATACACGCTTATATGAATGCACATCATTAAGGGCCCTAAAAAAAATGATTCTGGTAATGGAAAAAAAAATCTTCTTAATTGCTAAAACGTAATATAATATAGTGAGCTTTTATTCATAAGGATTGTTATTGATGGCAAATTGCTTTAGTGTATAAAGAATAAACCACTGAAATAGAAAAATAATCCACTTTGAGGTGATAAAAGTAACAAATTCGCATAACACCATTACATCATCCATTACTTTCCTATAACAGAAGAGCCCCAAAGCTGTGACTTATTCTGTTTTAAATATTACATATACCAGTCTCTAATGGTTACCTTCTGGAAATACGCTGTCATTTACTTTTTATTTTATTCATTTTATTATTTTTCTCAGTACATCTAATGGACTTCTGTGATACTTGAATTTATAATGACGCTGTGCTTCAGGCTGTCTGTGGGTGGAAAAAGTACTGAGGGAAAAAAAGTCTAGATTGGATGATCAAATTTTGAGTTAATGTATAACAACTCAGTTTGGGTACATCATGGATTTGTAGATGAATAAAAAACGAAAGGACATGGAAATCAATAAAACTATTAAATCCTGTCAACAAATTAATTAATGGATAAGTCGCATTATACTGTAGCTTATGAGGCGAATTACTATTTACTCTCACTGGCCACTTCATTACACTTCGCTAGTACTGGGTTGGATCACAAATGCTTTAATTCTCCATGGCATAAATTCAACAACCTGCTGGGAATATTTCTTAGAGATTTTGGTCCATACTGACATGAGAGTATCACGCAGTTGCTGCAGATTTTGTCAGCTGCACATCCATGGTGCGCATCACCCATTCCACCACATTCACATCTCAAAGGGCTTCTACTGTATTTGAGTGAGATCTGGTGACTAGTGACTTTATTGTCATGTTCAAGAAACCAGTTTGAAATGATTTTGGACATGATCAGCAACAGTTTTCAGGAGGCTATGGAATTTAAACCATGCTCAATTCATAATAAGAGGCCCAAAGTATGCTAATAAAATCTCCACCACACCATTACATCACCAACACCAGCAGGAACCAGTTGTACAAGACAGGATGGATCCATGCTTTTAAGTTGTTTATGCCAATTACTGTACCAACCCTACCATCCAAATGTTGCAGACTTATCAGACCAGGCAATATTTTTCCAATCTTTTATTCTCTAAATTTGGTGCGCCCATGCCAATTGCAGCGTCAGTTTCCTGTTAGGGGCACCTGGTGTGGTCTTCTACTGCTATTGCCCATCTGCTTTAAGGGTGTAGGTTCCGAGATGTTCTTCAGCATACTTCAGCTGCAACAAGATGTTATTTAAGTTACTGTTGTCTTTCTAACAGTTCCAACACATTTGGTCATTCTCCTCTGATCTCTGGCATCAAAAAGGCATTTTCAGCCACCTCCCTGGATAGTTTCTTTTTTTCATACCATTTTATGTAAACCCTAAATATGGTTGGCATGAAAATTAATCCCAGTAAGATATTTATTTCAGAAATACTCAGATCAGCCTATCTGGTACTAATGTCCATGTCACATTCACTCACTCATTCACTCACTCACTCATCATCTATACTACTTTATCCTGTATTCAGGGTCACGGGGGGCCTGGAGTCTATCTAGGCTTAGTGCACGAGGCGGGGTACACACTGAAACGGGTGCCAATCCATTACAGGGCACACATGCGCACACACTATGGGCAATTTGTGAATGTCAATTAGCCTAATCTGCATGTCTTTGGACTGTGGGGGGGAAACCGGAGTACCTGGAGGTATCAGGTTTGGGTGTAGTGGTAGAAGGGGAGGGATGACTTTTTCACAAAGGGCCGGGAAGGTTTGGACAGCTTTTTTCCCTTAATAAATGGAATCATAATTTTACAAATGAGTGTGACAAATATGCCAAAAAACAAAAAAGGAAGGGGGTAAAAACTTATTTAGATCACTATAATGCGTATACAACAGGAGTTCAAAGGACTGCTTGCGTAGACACGAAGTTACGACATGAAGTTAGTAGACACAAGGCTTCCTCTTCCACTGTTATAACGCATCCGATTTATATTTCTCAGAGCTGTTGTGCTTGGCACCCGAGCACAGATGAGAGGCACACATAGGGACTCATGAGAACAGCTCAGAAAGTATGCTCATCCCTGTGAGAGATTAAAAAAAAAACAAGATTAAGTCCTGTTTTCAATGAAATACATGACATGAAGTTAGTCAAATAACCAAATGTCAATTATCTAATCTGTGTAACATTAGTACAGGAAGTGTTCTGGGTCTGAAGTAATGATTTGGTTTAAGATTAAAGCATAGCTCGAGACAAACATCAATATACAAGGCAGACTAAATAGAATGTAGCCCTTGATGGTGTTCTTTTACAGGAAAAAAAAAAAATCAGGGACGGTGCCTAATGCAAAGCATGTCACTCAGAAGTTGATTAGTTTTCTAGAAAAGCATGTCCTGAAGTGTGTTAATCATTTTGTCAATGCACATTTTTTTCCCACTCAAAGATATACATTTTTAATAATTAATGCCAAAAACAATCCTTCCATGAATATTAATTAAATGTAGAAAACCTTCCCTAACAACAGTTACGCACCTTTTAAAAAGCAATTCGTGTAACACCTCTGCTGTACAAGACCCTGTGTACGTTGCTGACATAAAAATTAATAAATCTTAGAACATATTAGAGCTGAATTTCCAGTCAGAGCTGCTGTTCTAACACATTACTCCACACCTTCTGACCAATCAGAACCAACCGTTCGACAGCTCTGTGGTATAATGACCAACAAAGCATAGCAGACGCTTTGTTTTCGCCCACCAAGAATCTATAAAATATCACCGCAAACCGCTCACTATTCATCTTTAAACACACACATACGAGCTCGTTTAACTGCTACTTTCTCGGAAAACAGTTTTCAGTCTTTAGGCAAGGTCATCATCATTTGTTTCTCGTTTCGTGGATGAAGAAAGTAATGCCTCACTCATTACTTTTGGCGAAGTCCTAAAAGCTTTCCGCCATCCCTTTTTTTTTTTTTTTCCACTGGAGCTTATATCAAAGTGATACCTTTTACTTCTTTTGTAGCTAAGATAGGAAAGTACAGTTTGTCCATTCAGGAGGAAAATCTGTATTATTAAACTATGCAACTCTTGCTTTGAAATATACACCAATCCGCTGTAATCTTAATTACAACCATTAGTATTATAATAACCTAGGTTTTAGGTTTCCCTTTTGCCAACAGGGTGACCCTGGCACCTCGGGGAATGGCTCCACAAGACCTCTTGGGGTGTGCTGGCATCAGGACATTGGCACTGGATACTTTGGGTGCTGTGGCTTGCATTGGTGGGACCTCCATGGATCAGAACTGATTGTCTGCCGCTCAATCGGATTGGGACCTGAAGAGTTTAGAGGCCGGGTCAGTCAATGGCTTTGGGCTCTTTTTCTGCTGGGCGCGGTGTGTGGCACAGTGGGTTGTTCTAGTGCATTTTTATCTTGCCTATCAGCCTTAATTTTCTTCACTGATTAGTGATGCATTGGTTTTTCTCTTGGATAAGAAGAAAAGCCTGGTGTGCATGGGTGAGACTTGGGTAACCATGATCCTGTCACCAGTTTTTCTGGAGATTTCAAAACTCTGAACTAACACAAATGGAAATAAGTACTTAATTAACAACAATGAAACCCTTGAAGAATCATGATGAAACTGTCTCTCATGAAGACCATCCCAGGAGAGCAAGACCAAAACTTACCTCTGCTGCAGAAGAGAAGTTCATTTAGAGTCACCAGCCTCAGAAATCACCAATTACTTTAAGAAACAGCACCTCAGATTAAAGCCGTTATGAAGGATTTACAGAGCATACTGTACTGTAAGTAGCAGAAACATTTCTACTGTTTCTCTTTTGTGGATTTTGGGTTCAAAGGGGTTTATTGTGTATTTTGGACATCTTCAGCTTTGTTTTATAATGTAGAAAGAAATAAAAAAAAATAAGGAAAGACCATGGAATTAGAAAGTGTGTCCAAGCTTTTGACCGTACCATGTGTAGTTGCTGATCAATGTTGTTCAGTACACCTGGTGGTGGTGTTGATGTCACAGCTGTTCAGTGTAAACAGTTCTACTATACCAAATGTTCTATGGAATTTCTAGAGAAAGTATGAAATCAAAATCAGCAGTTTCCATAATTAAATAAACATTATGTTGAAATATATAAGAAATATAAGGTATTAGACCTCGTAAGTAAGGACGTGGTGTCCACCAAGCAGATCATTAAAGGTGCCGTAAAATGTGGAATTTTGCATATCTTTTACACTTTGAGAAGTTTGAGTTTCCAAACAAGAGGATGTGTTTCCATAGAGAAAGAAACATCAGGGTCGATGAGGTCTTTTGGTGTTAGTTTTGCAAACACAAGAAGCGGAAACCGGGACAGAAAAAGAGGTGTTTATAGATTTGCCACCCACGAAAACACTCGCCAAACTAACCTTCATTAAAGGTGTCATAAAACAACGAACCATGTTGACATTTTAGCATTTGAATGTGGATTCAGTAACCACTTTCCAAAGTAATTATTAGTGACGTTTAAAAAGTCATGAAAATGAGACGCTTGTAGCAAACATCGCCTTGACCTAAAAGTCACGTTTTTTTTTTTTGTGTGTGTGTGTGTGTGTGTGTATGTTTGTTTTCCAAACCCATCCAGGCTTGGAGACTTTTCTGAAGGCCATATGTAAAGGCAGCTGTGACTTTCGGTCTAACAGGACGGTTTTGAAAGACGGCAAACTAATTTCTCAAAAGCGCATCGTTTCCATCTGGGTTTTTTTTTTTTTTGTGCGGGGCACCGAATTCCGTCCACGCAACACAGCTTGCTAAATTAATTCAGCCCTCTTTTATAAAGGGCGAGAAAAGAGTCAATTACTTTTTCGATGGTTGATGTTTTGCACAGACTTAATAGACAGGAAGACCCTGTTTCAGATTGCAGCAGAAAATGGTGGAATATATTGTAGGTAGAGCAACAGGGCTGTCTGAATGGGTTCATGCACCTAACTGCAAGGTGCTGCATGCTTCCTTTGTTAGGCGATAAATTTCCTCCACGCGCATAGCTGCTTTAAGGGCTCCAGAGATCGCTGACCTCTACCCTCCGGTCAAATGCTTCGTGCATGACCTGCTGTGTCGATATCCTGTTTTCTCGTTAAAAAAAAAAAAAAAAAAAGAATGAAAAAAAAATTCAAAGCACATTTGCATTCCATGGTCTAGTCAGCCAAATGCCAATCAAACATGGACCTATAACCTAGCAGTAATCCTGGAACCGACTCAGGACCACCTGAAAGTCTGGTTTGCTGTGTACCGACATGCTGCTTTTATATACAAAAGGATAATTGCATGATATTTGGACTACAAGAATAACTGCATCATATTTCGGCTTCTCGCTTTGTTGCAAACCATTAAATATTCCCTTTTATTAACAGTGACAGGATCTGGCTTTAGCTTTCATTAAATATCACAGTAAACAGAGCAGCCACCGAGGAGAAACAGCTACAACAGTACCTTTTTGTGTATCTGTTTAAAAGATAGAGCCTGGAAATTTTTTTATACCTGAATAACCTTTCCTTTGTGAGGAGCACATACAGTAGCTTGTCAGATATGCTTCCCCCCCCTTGTTACTCACATACAGCAGTTAGCATTCCTAACACAGCCTGGATTCGATTACTTTGAAATAACGCAGAATGAGCACAGCTGTTATTACTGATATCAAAAATGTGGACTAAACACATTCATCAAGTTTCTTGTTTACAGTATGTCACATCTAACGCACTAATTAAGAGGAAAAAAACACACTTTGAGATGAGCTGTTGTAGAGAAATATTACTGAAAGGAAGTTGGACATGACCTCATGATAACAAAATCACCATTGTATCCCAAAGTTCATTAATTTCCAATGGCATCATGTTCTGAAAGAGATTATTTCTTCTGATTTTCAATAGCTATTAATTGAATAATGATGTTTGATTTTGCTACAATTAAACTTAGATGTAGAACATTCGGAAAACAAGTTCGCTCCTGTAATCACTTAGGATATAACAGCTATAAAATCGGCTCTAGAAATTCCTCTTTCTTAGTGCAAAAATATTATTTATTTCATCATCAAGTGTGGCACAAAAGAACAGCTTGGTTACTAAGTGGTTAGCACTGGTGCATTGCTAGAAAATGAATGGATGCTAGAAAAGGCACTTTAATCAAAAAGGTGTCCGAGCGTCTCACTCATGCTTGGATAAGATTGAAAGTTGTCTTACTATGCCGGAGACATGATTAAACTGCCTGCTTTATGTCTAAAACCCTGGCCTCCCAGGAACTCCTTTAATGTGGCAAACATGTAAAAACAGGTTGGCGTGAGGTCAGGACTGTACGGGAGATGTAGCAATAACTCGCAGACAAGTTCCTATAACTTGCAAGTAGTGTAGTGTTTGTGAATGATAGTGTGTTTAGTTCCCACAGACAGATGCGTCTCTTACTCGTCTCTTCATGCGTCTCTTCCGCTTGTTGGCAACAAGTTGTTGTTGATTTTCAAGCCTCAGCCATTCCATTCTGAATCTTCGAGAAACGACTGTAGTGGTCTCTGAGCCACCTCGGCCATTCACTGCCATACGACCTTCTTCAAAACGTTCAAATGTTTTACTCCAGCTTAGAGTCTCTTTTACTACAGCTTTAAAAGCTTTGTTCATCAGAAAGTTCATCCTGAGTATTAAACCTGTACTTCGTCTTTCAGCCAGCAATGCAGTCAGAGCATACATAATCAACACCTTCAAGCCAATTTTTTTGTTACACACTAATGATGTTCTGGAGGTACGTTACAGATACAGAAGAACACTTTATTTAAATCGCTTCAGCTTTCATCGCGTACCTTTTTTTCCTGCTTTATATTCTCGCGAAAGTCAGAACTTATTTTAGATTTGAATAAGGAAATTATTCTAATTATCTCATTTAGAAATATTCAGCTCAGCACAAGAACAAAAATGCACCAAGGTGCTCGGCATGATGGAGATCCTCATCACTGGCTCTGTGTGCCTTTCAGTTCAATCACTATAAATTGAAGTCGTCTCAGTATGTCAAAATCGTATGAAAAGATAAATATATATGCTCATGTTCTGCAGTTAGTGCTCACATGGAAGACAGCTCCGATGTTCCAACTTATTAAAACGTAGCAGTGAGACAAAGCTTGCCAATGTTTCCTTTCAAATCTAATTCACAGTATATCTTCTATTTGAGGTCAAAAGATGTCCAAGAGAAGACCAAAATGAATTAGTTTTCCTGCCCTGTCTCTAATTATAACCGTTCCGCAAGACAGCTAAAACATTCAAGAGCAAGCCAAATATTCAAGTGTGTTTAAAGTGTCTGCTGATAAATTCAATTTAAACACCCAAGCCGTATGAAAATGTCTCAAGTCACGGTGTGAGCTTCACCGTGCCATTCGAGGCAGCAGAGCTGGAAATGAAACCAACACAGAAGGATGGGATATGAAGTGAAAGCAGATGAGTCTGGCAGATTTTTCACTCTAGTCCCAGCTCTCTTGTCTGTATGCTTTTCCATCCAGCTGGGTTCGGTCCAGAGCTACTAAAGAGCAGAATACTTGACCCTCATCAGGTCAGGACTGACTGACAAAACCAATGCATGAGCACGGACTAACGCTGGGTAAAGCTGGAAATAATCTGAGATCTTTCTTTGGTCTTGTTTAAGTTGGCAGAAACAGTCTTGGCTTTGAGATATCTGATTGATAAAACCAGTGGTTCGTAATCCATAAGACATGAATTTAGGAGGCTGTAAAAGTCTTGGACTGGACACTGTAAATGCTGGGACTGGACACTGTGAATGCTCGGACAGGGACTGAGCAAGCTGACTTTTTAATAATATAATTCGAGGCCAAAAGTAAGGTGTTGAAATTATAAAAGTTATAACAGGACTTTGTTAATTCCTGCATCTCCATAAAAAAAAAAAAAAAAAACATACAAAAAAACAGCTTGCTGCTTTCTAATGAAAATTTCAGCCTTTCACATTATGTTTTGTTTTCCATTCATACGTCTGCATGAGCCAAATCTTGTTATTCACAACCACCCCCCCCAAATTCTTGCTGTTTATTCAAAATCTGCCAATAAGAAGGAACCAGAACAGGGAGCAGATAGAAAGTGTGTATTTTTGTGTGCTCAAGTAGAACGTGTGAAATGTTTGAACATGAAAAGATCACACGAACACGCCAGTGATTATGAGTAGCTGTGAAAACAACAAGCCATTTATCGAGCTGGACTCATGTTTATTACTGTAAATCAATCACAGCATTCATATTTACACTGCACAAATTTGGTATTTATGAAAATCCAGTTAGAAAAAATATACACTATTACATTTGCATACATTTACATACTGTATAAACAGTTTTGATTGCGAAATTGATTGGCTTCAAAGTGTACACCTCTACATGTTTTTAGGCTGACTGATATTTTCAAACCGCTTGCAGTGTATTAGTGTATTTGTAAAGTTGGGTCCTCAGGAATGTCATTTTCCCTTTACAGCAATGACCAATAGTTTAAAATCCTGAAAACATGAAAGTGGCAAAATGTGCAGTTCCTCGAACTTCCACTGGGGGCAGAGTGATGGGAAATTTGAATCATTTTAGTGACTCGGTTCTTTGAATCTCGTTCACCAAAATGAACGAATCTTTTTTTTTTTTAAGTCATTTCGTTCATTTGATCAGAAATGAATTAAAATGTTGCGTTTTCAATAAAAAAGACCCCCAATACGTCTACATACAAAAATTTTGGTTATAGTTCCAGTCATGAAAATATTACAATGCAACTAAGGACATAATATAATAAACAGAACGAATAACTCACCATCATTAAATCTATTGCAGCGCATATCGTCTATGGGAGTCACGTGACAAAGGAGCAGGATGCTTTGCGCATGCGCACTCTCCGAGACTACTCGTTCATCTGAGTCATGTTAAAGATTCGTTCAAAAAGAACGAATCGTTCATGAACGACCATCTAGACGACGTGGTCGATTTGAGTGACAGCTGCCTTGCAACGGCTAACCACTAGTTGAAAGGCAATGACATGTTTGGTATTGATGACAGAATTTAATCAAATGCTAAATAAGTTTAGCTTAGAGTTTAAGCCAAGCTAAAGATTCAAGATTCAAAGAACTTTATTAATCCCAGAGAGAGTTAAGCTAGCTAGCATGTAACTGAGGTAAGTAGGTGAGTTGCTGCAGTAGCTAGTATGTGCTAACTGAGGTGAGTAGGCATAATTTAACCAACAGCTAGGCTTTATTTATTGTGCACGTTTTCCCATTTATGGATTAACCAGGGTTTTCCATCCATTGATCCATTAACCTCTGTAGACTATTGTATTTATTCCTATTTTTACAACCGTGATAGGACCTCTGGTCAATATTTACACACTACTGGCAATTTGGGAACCCCAGTTAGCCTAATCTGCATGCCTTTGGACTGTGGGAGGAAATCAAAGTACCAGGAGGAAACCCACCAAGCAAAGGGAGAACATGCAAGTTCCACGCACGCAAAGTCCGAGGCGGGACTCGAACCCAGATCATAAAGGTGCAACGCGACATTGCTAACCTTTAACTTTGTCGCGATCATTACATTTAAACATACATAAGCAATTTCCATGAATTTTACCATCCCGAAAAACTTCACTCTTAAAAAAAAACGGTTCATACAGAATTTTTGCTTAAAACACACCACCTGCAGTACTGGAGTCCAGGTACTGTCACAGTATTTATTATCCAGGTAGTTAACAGAACATTCCTGAAAGGATTGTTTTATTTAAACTTGGAGGTTTCTCGCAAGGTTTCGTATTTAGGCCAAATCATCCATCTACCCCTTCACGATCCCTGAGCTGCAACATGGAAAGCTGAGGAGAACGGAGAACGATGGTGGATGTAGGATGGTATGTAGTTCATTCTCACCTTCACATGCGCACTGTCGTGTTTGCTTACATCTACAAGCGTCTGAGAGCGTTCAGAGTGTGTCTGACATGAACCTGGGATCGCTTAACGGGCCACAGACCAAGGTGCTCTATAAATCTTTACTGCTTTTTTTCTGGGTTGCTGGCAGAGAAACGTTGGCTACCATGTGAGAGCTCATACAGTGCATGAGTGTGTGTTTAAGTGTCTTTCTAAAAGAAATATGCTGATAGGTTTCAGTGGGTGCTATACAATATCATATAAGAGCTAGCTAGTGCCAACGTTACACCCTTTTAAATGCAAATAACCAGGCGTGTCGAAGGTCTGTCGATTTTGTTTTAAATGTATGTCATAGTCTAACCTTTTTTTGAGGTGAACGATTGCTCAAGCCAAGACAAAAGAGAGGAACATTTGAGGTTTGATTTAAAAAAAACGCATCTTTTCATACAAAATATCAAGTTCATGTCTCACCATATCATTTGTGCCTGCGTTGCATTTTGTGGTGGTTGTGTTCTGCTTTTCCTTCTGTACTCTGAGCTTCTCCTATTCTTATGGCAATGAAACGATGTGAAAATATTGGAGGAATTCTGCTGATTTAATGTCCATATCAACATCAAGCCACATGCAGTCCCACTTGAAATGACCATGCTAACGTCAAACATATTTTCCCATCTTTTTAACGAGTGTCGACGGAGGTTTCTTGTTGGCTGAGATACTCTGCAGCTCATTTTCATTTGCTGGAACAGATTTTTTCACGGATCTTGAATGCTAGAGGCGGAGAGAGTGTAATAAATCTCACAATCATCAGGAAAATCTAAATGAGCCAGTCTACATCGATACTTCTTCTCAGAGTACACTTGCCAGATCAGTGAACGTCAGCTTCGCAGTAATGAAAATTGCTCGGTAGCTTGGATAATAAATGCTTGCTATGGGCCTACAGGAGCACAGCAATGCCAAGCAAATATAAAAAACAGATACGTTTCTAAAAGAAATTGATCTATTTCACTAGACAACAAAAACAATGCATCTGCATAAAGATTGCTTCACAAAAAGACTCAATTGAAACAACATACAGTATCTTTGCACTAATGCACGTTATTCAGTAGTTTCTAATAACTTTTTTGACTTTTGGCTTAAAGATTCTAAGACAGTTACAGATTTCATTTTATTGCATGATCGTTCAAAGCAGCACTTTTCCACGTCAAAACCATGAAGCACATTATGGGAAATAGGCACAGGCTGGTTACTTAAGAATACACAGATGAAAAACAACTGACCTAAACTTTTTTTTATTACCGGGGCTACAATGAAAAGCGTCTCAACCTGGAAAATCTCATTTTAGGGCGATCTTGCTGGACATCAGTTCCCTGCCCCCTAACTATCAGACATCAGAAACATTATCCTGAATAATTGCTTGAGTGCTTACATGCCTGGACAAGAAGTTGTGCTTGATATTGGAACATATAAGGTACACCTCAGCCCTTGTAACTTCTATTCTGAGAAATTTGGCTAAAAAGAACTGTAAAATTCCTGAATGGTCTACCCTGTGATAGTCCTTTTTAGTATTTTGTTCTCCCTAAAGAAATAAAGAGCTATTGTATTGTCTTGTATACTACTTTGTTTAATGATTTTAACAAATTGTTTACTTATTTTTTTTAATTTAACATCAAACTCATTTCTGTAGTTTTTGGATTTTTGCTTTGAAATAAAAACTATTGTTAAAAGTCCTATATTAATAACACTGCTTTGAAATTTAATTAATTTCAACTATCTTGAGTATATGCAGAAAATGTAACATAAAAAAAAATCCTATTATATTTTAAGCATAATTTAATTTATGGGGTTGTTTTTATCTTGTATTTGAACTTTGAAGTATACAGAAAGTTTAACCTCATTATCAGATAGGGGACCTCAGTACAGGGTGCTTACTCACTCTTTGTCTATACTGCTTTATCCTGTATACAGGGTAGCTGGGGGCCTGGAGCCTATCCCAGGAGACTTAAATCTCTTCTCGCCAAACCATTGCAGGGTACACACACACTTATTTACACACTATGAGCAATTTGTAAACTCCAATTACCTAATCTTCACGTTTTGAATTGTATCAGGAAACTGGAGGAAACTGAAATTCCCAAAAGAAATCCAATAACCATGAGGAGAAAATACAAACTCCATGCACATAGATGTGAGGCGGGACTTGCTACCATGCCGCGAACAGCTACGGTAGTTTAAATAATAAAATCAATTTTACCTTAACATGTATTTTACAACCATTTAACCCACCATGGGCAATGAAAAAGTCAATGTTGCAAACAGTGCAGCGAGCAAAACTGCCATTATTTTCATTATTATTTTTGGGGAGAGTACACTTTTACAGTAATTTGGGGTGAAGTATGTGTTTTTTTTTTTTGTTTTTGCTTCTAAGAAAAGTCCATTCATCACAAAGAGATGAATAATTATGCGCACACAGTCTCTCTCAACAATTTCCAGGACATTGTATATGAGTTGCAGGTCATGGAGCTGTTATCGGTATGTGTGAGTCTCCTAGAACTTTCAGGACACATGGGATGGCTGCAATAGAACTGGAATAAATATATAAAAACATCCCTTTGTAGTGACCATTTTGGAGGAAACGTCTCCGGTCTGATCAGACTAAATTGTAACTTTTTAAGCTTAGCAGAATACTTTATCTGATGGAAACCGACCACTAACACCATCGTAAAGTAAAGCACGATGCTGGTATGTGCATGCTTTTTATCAGCAGGGATGAGGAAACTGGAAATTGGTCAGGGCTGAGTTAAGGGGTAATGTATGGATTCAAATTCTGGGCAATTCCAGAAGAAAACTTTAAGTCTCCTCAAGAAAGAGATTTCCATCTGGACAACGAAACTGCCAAAGCTACACTAGAGTGGCCAAAGAAACTGAATGTGTTAGCTCGGGCACACCCAGACATCAATCTGATGGCACAACATAGACTTTTTACTAAGACAAATGGGCAAACATACTGTATCAGGAACCAGATGTGCAATGCTGCTAGAAACATATTCCAGAACAATTCTAATCCCTGACAAAGGTGTTACCAAGTACAGTACTATACAAGGCAGGTGAAAGCTTATGCAACCATCAACCCCTTTTTTTTGTTTGTTTTTGCAATGAATATATTTCACACCTTCAAAAACCTTCAGTGGTAAAATTTCTATATGAAAAATGTTGCAAGTATCTTTTTCATTCTCTATTTTAAACAGAGGATATATTTTATAGAATAAAGATGAAAACAAAGAGTGTAAGGTAATAAAATAAGCCATTATATTATATACAATATTACAGGAAAATATTCCTAGAAGTCTGATAAAAACCTTGCTCATGCCCCTAAGTTTATACCCGTCTGGAAGCGTTTTCTTTTTCTTTTCTTTTTTTTACATCCGACATCCATCCATGGTTTGGAAAATATTTAGGAAGTGGTTGGATACTTTTCAATATACAGTATGTTACACTTATGAGCTACAGGTACAGTTGGGGAAAAAATAGCATTTTAAAACTTTGGAATATTCCCAAAGCCTTACATTTCCAGGTTCTCATATTCCCAGTTTGTTGTGGTTTTACTTTCAATTTCCCCTAATCACCTTATCCACATGACCTCTGCTATGACCATTTTGGAAAATTTTCCTATAACAAGATCTGAATTACTGAAAACAAACATCTACTTATCAGATCGGAGTCCTGTTCGTATGTGGTCTGAGATCGGCTGGATATCCGATACCCGACAATACAACTATACAGCGATTGAGACTTTACTGTGCATATTACCCCTCCAGTCACACGCGCACACACACACACACACACACAGAGATCTCTGAAATGGCACTAATAGCTGTAAAAACAGCATAAAAGCTTTGTATCTGAACTTTATTTCATCATTTTGCTCTAATAATATACTGTTGGCAAGCTGTCAGAGACAATAATCTTGGTGATGAAGGCTTGCAATGCTAGTTTTGCTTTGTATCGCTACTGCAGTAATGGTGTTTTTGTTTCTGGTCATGACGCAGGGAAATGGCAATGAATATGACGTTACCGATGTAGAAAATGAACACGTGGGTCAAGAGTTTTTTTTTTTTCTACTAATAACAGATATGAGTCACGTACAACACGGGCATGAGGGGTTTCGATGGGATCATAGATGAAAATCAGTATTCAGAAATTAGTATTTGAATGCCAAAACGACCCTGTTAACTTCTGACTTCTTTTGCTCTCCATTTATTCTGCTGAATGAATTTCCTGCAGTACTTGGGTGGATCAACATGTTTGTTTTTTCATGCCAGCATTTGAAGGTAATCTCCAGATAGAATTTTTTGTTTTTTTTTACTTTTTTTGCCATAATTCTTGTCATAGAAATGATCAAGCTCTCAGGTTTTCAGGATGCTCCAGAAAGCTTTTTATATTTTTATTATTTTTTTCCTACATAACACATACAAGGGGCGATGAAGTCTAACCAGGGCTTTTAATTGTGTAGAGTAACAGAACACAGTTATTTCTCTATATAATCCCCTGCTACAATAATCAAACATGTGGAAATGGCTTGGAGTGAGGTCAGGACTGTATGGTGGATGTTACAATAACTCCCAGCCGAGTTCCTATAATGTGCAAGTGGTGTTGGCAAATGATTGTGTGCACATTTTCTATTAACAGATGTGTGTTATCTGCAAGTTGGTGACAAGTTACTGTATGCGCCGAATTTCCAGGGTTAGACGTTACAATCGCTGAATGTTCACGTGAACGACTTCAGTGGCCTCCTCATCATTCATGGGTATACGGCCTTCTTTAAAATGTTTTCACCATTCACATATTTTACTGCAGCTAAGAGTCTCATCACTGTACTATGCTTGAAGTCTTCTGGAAATTACATCTTCATTCACAAGACATTTTATTAGAAATCCCAGTTTGACTTGAATGTCCTTTGTATAAAATGTCCTGCAATAGTTTTTTTTTTTAATATTGAGCTTTTAAGCACTCAGGTGTCTAGGTTCAATCCTGAGCCGTGCAGATTGTTGAGGCTTTTCTGGTTTCTTTCTACCTCCCAAAAACATCCTGCTAGACGGATTGCTAATTTGCAGAAACTAAATTGACCCTCCATGCCGACTCTTCCTTCTCCACAACAAAGCTACAAGGCTGACCAGGATATTCTTGCTAAAGACAAATAAATTTTAGTTGTAAGATTTTTGTTCCAACAATACTGTGAAGTTATTATTCCAAAGGATGTGTTTAGATTACTGCTGTTCTAATATCACATCCCAATTTCTTTTAGTAGCTTAGCAGTACTTTGCTTAATGTTCTAGTAACATTTTCAGCTTACTGCTAGGAGCATCCTTCATGAAAAAACAAAAACCATTAGACTTCCAATCACAATATAGTTTAAAAAAGTAAGATATGGGTGATGGTCTGGAGCTGCATGGTAAAAAAAAAAAAAAAAAAAAAAAAAGGTTTGTGGGTGCTTTCTATTAATCAGTTGTGGCTTTAGGAGGGATTGTGGAAGACGTCAAGAATTCAGAGAACTTTCAGAGGGGTAAAGCTCTGGGAATCTTGCTTGGCACTCAAAGGTCAGCTGAAGACGTGACAGTAAAGCGTAGGAGTTACAGAAAACTCAGAGAAGAGACGTGAAGGTGACAGGGTGTGAAAACCCGTCACGGAGAACTGTATTGGTGAAGAATGGTCAAGTAGGTTATATATTATCTAAAATAGAAAATTTTTAAATGTGGTCCATCTTTTGACTTTCGGTTATTGCATGGATTCATGTGCGACATGTGTAACTAGCATCAAGATATGATTTATTATATCATGTATTAGTAATAAAATTTGAAATGACAGTTTTATCCATTTTTCTGGCGCACACAATAAATTCCTATATACAGTGTATGCCCACAATTTGTCTTTGGAATTGCTTGAATAATTTTGTATCCTCTGAAGAGCCTGTGGATTCTCTTAATGTTTCACCGACACCTCCTCCAGCCCTGTACGATATGTCACTGACGTTTATGTTCTTGTAGATAAATATACGTATTGTATGGCTAAGGAAAATTCGTTTCATCTAGAACACTGACCAACTACTTATATTGTTCAGCCCTGTGACTGTATTGTTTAAGATTGCAATGTGTTTTAGCCTTGGACTGAAACATGGTGGTGGTAGCATGATGTTCAGAATTACATGACTTTTGACTACTTAACTCTTAGCTGCTGCTACAGTATCTTCACCCTTTCATTTACTTCTGGGCAGGGTTGTCGTTGTGCCAAATTTTTTAACATTAATTTAATAACTATGTTAAAGTTTCTGGGGGTTGGTGGTAATGGTGGCTCAGTAGTTATCATTGTTGGCTCGCACCTTCAGGGTTGGGGGTTTAAATCTCACCTCTGTTCTGTATGCATGAATTTCTGTCTGTGGTTTGTGGGTTTCTTTTGAATCCTCTGGCTTCCCCCTACAGTTCTATGACATGCATTACAGGCTATTAGTGATGCATAGTATATGACTTGGTGTGTGTGTGTGTACATGTACCATGTTTTACACCAACCACCAACATTAAAACCGCTAATTATATTATATATTAATTATAAACGCTAAAACTTCATAAGTTTGGGTTTCCTTGTGCCATTGGGGCAGCTTTTGGACCTTTAGCGGTGTGCTATGGTGTCTGGCAGACCTGGACATCAGCAGCGGATTGCAAGGTGG
This sequence comes from Clarias gariepinus, assembly GCF_024256425.1. Taxonomy (NCBI): domain Eukaryota; kingdom Metazoa; phylum Chordata; class Actinopteri; order Siluriformes; family Clariidae; genus Clarias; species Clarias gariepinus. The sequence goes on from NC_071110.1 coordinate 6,806,121, forward strand.
GGCCTCTTTGGAATAGACTTGATTGTCTGGTACATCCCATGGATGCTCGATTGGACTGGGATCTCAAGAGTTTGTAGCCCAGATCATTGGTCTTGGGCTCTTTGCCTGCTGTGACTGATGCTCAGTGGGTTGTGGTTCACTGGGTGTTCCTCGTTGCCGGCATGGACTTCCTGGGCGATTTGTGCTGCATCAGCATCTCAGTGGAATTGGACAGGATAGGCTTGGGTGCCCGTGATTCTGTCACCTGTAGAGTTAATGATAAGTGTTGTATACTTAACCTAGCGGTGGTGTTGATGTTATGGCTCATTGTGTACTGTACCTTATCCAAAGGATCCCCTGCCTTTTTCCCCCTGAGGCCCCTGAGATAAGCTCTTGGTCCCCTGTGATCCTACACAGAATAAGTGGTATGGAAAATAAATGACGTTTATGATTTTCGTTTTTGTTAACAAATATTCACTGAAAATTTCGAAGTTTTGCAAGAACAGGACTCAATAAATCCAGTGTGAATTTGTATTTACAATAGTTACTGAAGATCATAATATAGATGCATTCCATTCTTCTTGTTATGTAGTTGTAAGGAAGTGTTCAGGGATCTACATTAGCATCAATGAGCTGATTCTATCTGTTACTGTATGACAATAACCACAGACAAAGCAGCATAATTAAAAGTTGAACATTTTGTTACAACTTCATGGAAATTAATATATATCTGGGCCAGGTTCTGCAAATGAGGCCTAATAGTACTGTATTCTCAGCTTTACTTAGACTTTTTTCTTTTTGCTGGCTAAAAGAAATCATCATAATTCAGCAAAAACTGACTGCGTAAGCAAAAGTGTATAGAAGAAAGCTTCATCAGTATGGTTGAGGTGTGTGTGTGTGGTGCTTTTGTTAGTAATGTGATACAGCTGCACTTCAATTTTGCCTGCGTTATTTTGAACTTTAATGTGATTTCTAATCTTGCTGTTGTCTTTCTCTTTTTGATTCACTGTTCCCGAAATCATATTCAGTCTGAGCTACGACCGAGACGCCACAGACTATGTGCTATATATATATGTACAGTATATTTATATTTTCACATGGAAAATCAATCTACAGCCACCTCCATTTTCTTAATGGTGTTAGTGTAGTGTTGGCTGAGCGATTCCATACAGCCATCCATACATAAGAGTCTGTAGAATGCTAATGCTCGAAAGTCTAACTTTCCCCTAATGCCTTCGCGTGTTCCCCCAGTGGCCCACCCTGCCTGCTTTTCCTCATCGCTATAGCACAGTGGGAGAAACCACACTCCTAAAAACCTTGCCTCCATAAACCAGTCATCTTAAGACCCGAGAAAGAAATGGTATCGACTGAGCACGTCTGAAATCACACTCACAGGAAGGCAGTGCTGGCATTTAGTATATCCTTCAGTAAATCAAAGATGCCATTAAGTATTTTCACATGTAACAGGCCTCCAGTTTGTGGTCCTAATCTTTAATTCTAGACTCCAGTTAGTGGCAGCCTTAAAACAGGTATAAAAATGTTGCCTTTCTACCAGACGTGGTGCGCTCTAAAAATGTAGCAGATGTATGTTCTTAAATGCTGTACATTATAGCAAAAAAAAAAAAAATAATAATCGTTTCGTGTGAATTTGGCAGTAAAGCAGTCAGGAGTGTAGTCCTGATTTATAGGTATTTCTGGCGCTCCCAGAGCGCGCTGAAGCATAAACGTTAATTGGGAACAGTCGATCACAGCCAAAGAGCTTAAAAGCTGTGGATAGCTGACAACTTCATTAGAAAAGATTAAAAAGAAATCAGAAGTAACTAATTAAACAAACTCCTCCTTATGGTCACATGGAACGGAACAAAAACGTGATCCTAAAATTTCTGTACAGCCTGATATTGTTTAAAATGTCCACGAGTGCAAAATTTTTATTATCTTATGATTCCTCTCTGGTGGGCTGTAGAATCACAACAGTTAAGGTAATGGTTTGGAGTTAGAACGCACCTTTGGGTCCTTAAGCCTGATTAATGCTTCTGCATCAAGTCTACATGGAGCCAACGCTGTAATCTACACAATTGGCCTATGGTGTTGTAAGCATTTCTACTTGTGCGCCTGTGTGTCTCTACCTAACCTCTAGTTGGTGGAAGGGTTACTGTGCTACTTACCTGAATCTCTTTCTGAATGTCTTTGTAGTGTAAAACAACAGTGGATCTTGGAGTTGGAGCCAGTAGATGTTAAGCAAAAGTTACTTTTACTGAAAGTGCTGAAATTCCTTAATGGGAAAAGACATCTAAGGAGATGACCAATACGATGTTTAATTAAATAAAAAATTAAAAAAATGGAAGCATAGAAGCCGGAAATGTGCTGCTACCAGGTGGACCAATCACAGTTGATTTGCCGCAATGTCTAGTTACATTTCTGGAGAGGTGCACGTCAGGCTAAACCATAGTCTACGCTGCTATGCGAGACCTACAGCATAGACTTGATGCAGCAGCATAAATCAGCCTTTAGACACAGCCATCTGTAGGAAACCTTAAGCAACGGTGTATTTTTCTATGCATACAAGTTTCAATCTTGAACCCAGTAACTCTTAACTCAAAGCTACGCACACATCACTATATATAATATAAACAACCCCCAAAACTCCTTAAATGTCCCATATTTTAATATTTCTTGAAGTTAACACAGGTCTCAGCGGTCCTCCAAAATGTGTGCCGGTTAACTCTAACTGAAACACCGTCAAACAATGCTTTTTTTCATACCTCTAACCCCTTGGTTTTACTCTTCATGTCTCCATAAAAAAAGCAACTGCCGAGCCTTTTCCAAACGGAAAACAGCAGAGCTTAGGAAGGGTATCTTCTTATATGAGGTCACATTGGGGAAAAATCTAATGTAGTTGGCTTGTTTAAACCCCAAGCAACAAAAATGGAAAATGTATTGTTCTCCAGGTGGATTTCCTTTGGGTGCTCTGGTGTTCTTCCACATTGCAAATACATGCAGATCACTTTGATTGGCGTTCCCAAATTACCTGTAGTGTGTGAATGTGTAACATCCCGTCCTGTTTGTACCCTGCCTCGTCTCTTGGGATAGGTGCCCTTTAAAGGAAGCTACATCTAAGAGCATGGCTGTTGGGTCCTTGATTGCTTTTACAAAATCTATATAAGGAATTAGTATTTGCTGATATTTTCCTTTAACTATATGAAATTACTCATGCATCACCTGCTTTGTTTAATTGAGTTTGTCTTCATTCCTTCTATGTCTATAGAATATGCAATGGCTCAGGCTCATTGATGTAGTTGCACATGTACCTCTCAAGCCTCCCTCAGGCAGCCTGCCTGGTGATTGTCCCACATATTACTTTGTATTTATCCAGGGCATTGGCTCAGGACTTGTGCGTGTGTGTGTATATATATCTTCTGTGAATGATCCAGAGAACTTACCGATACAGTATACTCCATTTCGGGTGTGTGAGATTGTGTCCCTCTTGATCGGCAAGTGTTTAAGTTAAGTGTTGTCAAAGTTTAACCTAAAAAATTAACATAATGTCAAACATCTTACAGTATGTGTATGCTGTATATCCGTTCTTTGTTAACTGTCAGTTGTAACTTGTGAATGACAGAAGAAAATCTGGTTTACCACAAAAAAAATGTTTACACCATACTCTCTCAATTTGTCAGGTCCCACATCTACTGGCTCTTCTGACCACATGACAGTAACGAACCAAGGAGAATAATGGCTAACATGTGGTAAGTGCAAAGACACCTGAAGCCTCTACATCTTTTAAACTGCTGCTCATGCTACAGTACATCACAGGAAAGCGTGACACACTCGGAGGAAATCAGTAACTGCTCTCTTCTGAACACAAGCTCACAGATGTACATTACAGACTAGAGATTCTGGGCCTCTTGAAAGCCTAATGTACTGGACCACCAACGTTGAAGTAACCAACTCTTTTTAATTGTCATAGCATTTTTTAGGAGTCAACTGTCACTCAAGGGCTTCTGGAACCACCTCGCTCTTCCCCGCCCTTTACGCCACTCCTGACGCACATCTAGAGAACATGGTCAGTTTTGCTCTCCTGGACTCCTGGCTATTTAAGGTTGTAGCATCATCGGGTTTTAAATTGGGCAAAGGATTTTCTCCTTTCAGAAGCCCCTGAATTGTACTAAACTTTAATTTACTGGACAGAATTAGAATTAGCCACTTTTAAAAGGACACTGTACAATGCTGTCTTCACGTTTTGGCCAAGTTCTAATGCACGATTGTGTATCCGCTACATTCACTAAGTAAACACAAAGAGAGATGGAAATTCAGGTTTCCCAACGGTCATTTTAAAAAAAACATCATGTGTAGGTCTTGAACAATTAACATCACCATTGGCATGTCCTTAACAGCTAACAAGGACACTGCAGGAGAAGAATGGCCTGAGGGAGAGAGCAGGTGCCAGTGCAACATGATATAAAGACGGAGTCCAAGATCTTTTCAGCAAGACATTCACTCATACTCATGGAAAAGTTTGCCAAGAAAATTCCACATAATAAAGAATAAGAAGCTTGTGGTAAGGCGTATGAATAAAAAAAAAAAAAAACGGGCAGACCTTATGCTTGAAAAGTAAGAGTGGGAGTGTTGACTAGACACCCTGTAGAGAGACACTCTGTCACGTCTGTCAGCCAAAGCTGTTCAATAGCAGGCTAGATGAGGAAAAATTTATAAATGAATACAGTTCGTATCGTGTTTCACTAAATTTGGTTGCTCTTTAACATTTCTTTATGAGACATTTGTCTAGCTTGTGAAAAACAGGTTGGATAAATGATTTTTTTTAGCAAGTTATTAAAATTTTCCGTCTATCAGCCTTGTTAATTCTCCAACTTGTCCTTGCCAAAGATGACAGAAAAAAATCATGTTTAATAATCATCTTGTTGAATTAATCAAAGTTTTTTTAATTATACAATTATGATACCTTTTTGACACTCTCTTCCCATAATTTTAACTCATATATATATATAGCAATGGAAACCACAGATTTTCCTGGATTGAAATAAGTTTCTCTTTTGCACATATCATAACTAAAAGCAAATTCAGAGCATGCAAAGTCTGATTGCTGTCAAAAGTGACAGTTTTCAATTCCGTTTCATTTCAGCTGGGGTGCACGGGCATCATGGATGTTTCTGACAGCCAGTATCTGATTACAAATTAAATTGATTAGACTTGCGTCTGTTTAACCGCAGCATGTCAATCTACAAAAGCGTAGTTAAAGTGTGACATTGCTTGTGTGAGGAAATTCCACTTAACTAGGACACTTTTTTACCGCCGTATTTAACATGATAACTGCAGGAATATAACATAAAAGACCAAAAACAAAATCACAATAGTAACTTTTTTGGTTATATGTTGTGTAGTTTCATATAAAATGCTATATAACCAAAAGTTTGTGAACACCTGACCATTACACATATATGTGGTTCCTCCCCAAACAGCATTTAATTGTAAAGAATGGAACAATTTTCTTTCATGGAAACTAAGATGAGCAAACCTGTTCCAGTGCATAATGACGAACTTGGGTGTTCTGCACAGAATCCTGACTTCAAGCCCACACAACACCTTTGGTACACCCCAGGCCATCTGACTCGAAATCAGTGCCTGACCTCATTATGCTACATATGTAATAAATCCTATCCCAGGAGACGTAGGGCACAAGTCTTTAAACCGTAAGAGTAACCTGGAGTACTAGGAGAAAACCCACCAAGCATGGAAAGAACATGCAAACTCTAAGCACACAGACCATAAGGTGGGAATCAAACCCGGACCCTGAAGGTGCAAGACGAGAATGCTAATCACCATGCCACTGTGCCACCATGACCTCACTGATACCAATATAGTGTACATTATCAACAGAAAAACCCAATACTTTTTTGACATTGTTTTGCAGACATCTAACAGGTGTTTCTGTATCATACATTTTAGAGAGATCATTAAGCATATGTGCAGATCTTTGTAGTTATCTCAAGTTTTTTTTTATTGGCAGCATTTGACGGCATCTTTTGCATTATTTTTCTAGATTATCTTAAACAAAATTTAAGATAAGCTAGAAAAAAAAAAATTAAACACATCATACGAGACAGATGGTGGGAGAATGTTATAGTTGCAAGAAATAGGAAAGGTAGGGGAGTTTAAACATTTAGGGTCAACGTTCCAAGACAATGGGGAGTGTGGTAGAGAAGTAAAGGAAAGATTGCAGCCAGGGTGGAATGGGTGAAGAAGAGTAGCAGGAATGATCAGTGACAGGAATGTATTGGCAAAAATGAAAAGGAAAATTAACAGGACGGTAGTGAGACCAACACTTTGTACAGTTGGAGACAGGAAAATATAACAATTTACATTTGGCAGATGCCCTTATCTAATCTAAATCAACAACCCCATGGTTGTGGGGTTTAAACCTGGGACCTTCCAAACCGTACTGTAGTTGGGGTTGACAAAAGTGGACAGGATTAGGAATTAGAGGGACAGTGCAGGTAGGGGGGCTTGTGGACTGTTGAGAGGCCACATAAAGATGATGTGGACATGTGCAGAGGGAGGTATGAGGGGTATATCGGGAGGAGAATGTTAGAGATGGAGCTGCAAGGCAGGAGGAGAAGAGAAACGCCCAATAGCAGGTTTATAGATGTGGGTAAGGGAGGACATGCAGGAGGTTGGGGGGACAAAGAAAGATGTGGTAGACAAAGTTAGATGGAAACTAATGGATGGCATGGCAACCCCTAACAGGAGCAGCTGAGAGGTGAAAAAAATTCAAGATATGGATGCATGAATTGAAGACAATCCAAGTCAACTTGGATTGCATAGTATATAAATAATTTTCATAAAAATAATAGGTATGCTATACAAAATCAGGATGTTTTTTCCCTAAATCTAATGCTCCACACTCCAGTCCATTAGGTGGCAGTAGTGAAGAAAAAGTTTACATGCTTTTACATCAATCATCTTGCCTTGTTTCCAAGACCCAGTTGAAGCATGAAGAAATCATTTGAGTCACTGACTCTAATGTCTAGCTTACTAGTTGACTAAGATGTCAGTTCGTTTATTGTCCTCCTCTCTACAAGACGCATATTCCCAGAAATGACATCCCAGGCATACCAGATCTTCTCTCCTTGGCTCTCCTCTCTCTTCTCTGCACTGATGAGAGACTGGAAGATGTCTGTATTCACTCCATCAATCTCGTTCTCCATCCAGCCCCAGAGGCCGGGCCAGAATGAGAGCCAGAGAACCACTGAGATGGAAACATGAAGAGAATAAGCAGGACTTGTGCTGATGAGGTTAGAACAACAGAGTCGCTACTCAGGAATAACAGCGTGACAAAAAGGAGCTGATATTTGAGCGACTTTCAGAACTAAAGTGCCTAAAATACTTAGTTTAAATTATTATTCTTGGATTATGTATATTATTCCACTCCAAAAAAACTGTTTTCATCTGCTGCCCACGGTTTGATATATGGACATATATAGATATATTGAGCATTGGTGGAGGTCCACAGTTAGCAGCTAAATCAAACAAACATTTTCCCAGGTTTCTAGTCAAGCACTTGAGTCTGTCATTGTTTTAAAGTTTATCCAGGCATCCTCAGCAAGAAGGTCCCGCACTCCCAGGAGAGCAGCAACGGAAATGTTGTGTCTGCAGCCATCGATCAGTCGTTCTGAAACATAAACAGGGAGAATGGCAAGCATGGCAGGCCACAAGATGAGAGCTGAGGCCATAAACAGCGTCTTGCCTCGTGATTGTGGTGTTGATTTTTTTGGGTTCCGTAAAAAAAAGAGGAGCTGAACATGGTTCTATCCTGCTGGTTCTTTCAGCAGGAGCCTGAATTATGAGTTAAAGCAAGACATTCCGAGACAGCATGTGTTTCAACTTCTTAAAGTCAAAGCCTCTGTTTTCAGTGGAAGAGTCTCGGTTTATGGAACATTAGAATAAACCAAAGTACCTTCTTCCATAAACGTTTGACTCAGTTTATGTAGAATGTTTGGCATGGAACTTGGTGGAGTATGTCATTGCAAAGTGAATTAGGAAGAAATGATGAGACAAGTAAGAGTTAAATACACACTGCGAAGAGAGTTTGGCGGTTTGGTTGTGTTTGATGGCGCGGTAACCCGGCTGTAAATTGTTCCGTAAATACTACGTTTAAAATATAAAAATGTTGCCAAAACCATTTAATCAATTACTTCGTCATAAGGATTTGTTTGGGCTTTTGTCATTTTCTGTTTGCTTTTATAATAAGGCGTGATTGATCCGTCGAGGCAACTTAGAAGTACAAATGATCAAGCATAACCACTAAGCAGCCTAAGCGGGTCTGCTTAATTCGGTTCAGTTTCAAATCTTTGCTTTGCCAGTATTTTGACTAAGCGATGGCATCTCTGAAGACATTTTGGAGCTGATGATGACTAGCCAGCTGAAGTACATTTTATTCTGTCAGCAAGACTGATTTACCAAAACAAGTCATCTAGTGTGCATATCGGTGTAAATATCACCAAGAAACCAGATTTCTCCTTTTTCAATTAAGCATGGCCAGCTTTCGGGTCTGCCTTCTGAGCCAGACTTTCTTTAATGAAAATGAGGCGAGAATGAGGTAGTGCAACGGTTCCATGAGGAATGAAAACGGCTAAACAGAACGGAGAAATTAATCAAAATACTGAAAGTGTGGAAGCTTGCGGATTGAGCAGCTGGGAAAACACTAATGAGAAGCAGCCCAGGGTGTCTGTTAAGTGACAGAGGCTGGAGCGGTAGACATGGAGCCAGAGTCACGGTGGCCTTCCTCTCCCCACCGCTGCGGCGTGCTCGTTCTCTGGCAGCGTAAACCAGGGAGGCAGGGCGGCCTGAAAATGAGAACCAGACCCCTTCATCTCCACCACTGGCTCTCTTCGCCCATGGCTGAAAAAGTTTTTTTTTCTCTGTGTCTTACGTTGAAAGGGAAAAAAAAGTGAGCGTGCTTCAAAAATAGATCAGGCTCGCGTGCCAATGGGGTTTTGAAGACTCACTTTTTTTCCACTCCCTCTAGTCACGCAAGTGGCCTGACAAGACCTTGAAGAACGAGGCAGGAAAAAAAACAACATAGACAGAAGAAAAAGCAGAATCTCTCTAAAGTTTTTTTTTTTTTTTTTGCAGGGGGGGCTGTAAAAGTAGGAAGACACCACATTTTAAATTTCCAGGAACTCGGGAAGAATGCAAAGGTACACAATGTCACATTTTCATTCCAGATTCCTAGCTATCTGCAAACACTCATGTGTGCAGGGAACGTTTAGGCTTTTTCCTGCTTGTGCCAATTTTATAAATTTAAAACCCACAATTCCACTTTTAATACATAAGATTCCGTCCTCTGAGCACACTCTTGGACACTCGTTGATTCAAAATACCATCTGTTTCTGCCAGTGAAGCTCGGCCTGACTCATTATGAAAGCGTCTTTTTAAATATGAGACATAAGAACAGCAGTCTTTCTCTGTTAAATCTATTAAACTCAGCCAGTCGGTATTGTCATTATATTCACAACGCTATGCCAGTCTTATTCAGAAAGGGGGCACGAAAGCACTGCAGAACAACAGAGTGAAATGTTGCAGTTATAGGAGAGTTTATGATAACTTGTCAGAAGTTTTGGTTGTCTAAAGGTATCAGGTTATTTAAGATAGTTCATTAATTAACTATGTTGGTTGTAAACGTTTTGATGAACCTAATCTTATACAGTAGCTGTCAAAAGTTTGTAGACATTTTCAACCTCAATGCTTTTTGTTAAGTGATTTATCTTCTACATTCCAAAGCAATACTGGAGATTTCCAAACTATAAAACACATATGGAATTGGGTAATGAAGGAACAACAACAACAGTAAGTTGACACGAAGGGCAGCTGTTCTGAAACAGTTCTTGCAAGACCAGTATTGTCGAGTGCATTTGCAAAACCCATTAAGCACCATGATGACACTGGCTTTCATGAAGAACATCCTGGGAAAGCAAGACCAAAATGTACAGTACCTCTCCTGCAGAGAAGTTCATTTAGAGTAAAAGCCTCAAAAGTCACCAATTAATAACAACTCCTCGGATTAGAACTGTTATGAAGCTTTGTAGAGCATAAGTAGCAGATACATCTCAATATCAACTGTTTAAAGGAGGTGATTGCATATTTTGGACACCTTTAGCAGTGCTTTACAATGTAAAAAGAAATAAAAAATCTGCTTTTATGTGGCGGTGTATAAATATCCGTAAGGCGCTTCCAGGGTCTGGGTTCGATACCTGCCTCCCCTTGCTTGGTGGGTTTCCTCCCACAGTCCAGAAACATGCAGATTAGGCTAATTGGCGTTTCCAAAAATGGAAATAAATACTTTCTGGTTGGACTACAGAGGTTCTTAGATGGGTGGATATGGTAACATCCCTAATTCTTTGGACTTTACTAAGCAAATTTGCTGGAGGTTATGGTTGAGTTTGGATCTCTGCACAGGGTACAATAATCTTGATGGCCTGGATTTTCAATTAAGTTTCATTTGTAAATCCGCACAGAATCTTGAAGGTGTTGAAATAGGAAAGCAATATTGAAAGACATAATATTGCAGTATTTCAACTTTAATACAGTAGATCTAATCCCATGTTTAAACTGATCAGTTAACTGCTAGTAAATCAGAAGCTGGGAATTGCAGGATGTAGATTACACAACAGGTGTTGACTCAAATCGCTTTCTGCTTCTCATCCAGCAATGGTGCTGATGTCAACAGATGATGCAATGTTAAATTGCTATTTTAAAATGTTCTCACCATACATAACATTTAAGTACTAATATCTAAAAAACTAGGACATGGCCTGGGTACACGTTAGATTTACTGTTCACTGAAGTCTGTATGAATGTGGAATGTTTTTGCTGAACAGCACTTGAATCACAGCTCTATGGCTGGGTCACGATTTGCATTTCAAAGTACTCACTTCATCATTAACACCAAGTCGAACGCTATGAGTCATCCTGATATTGCTCTGGCGCAACGCAACCTAAATATAATGCTTGATGTATTTTCAATTAAAGACAATTAAAACTGGTGTAGGCATGAAGCAGAAGGTGAAAACCATCAAGATTGAAATCAGAAATAAGCAGCAGTAAGGATTAGTCATGCAAATCGAAAGCTTCATACTATTTTTCATTATACAAATTAACACCCCCCTTATTTTATTGCTTTTTTTGTGAAATATTTGAAGCATCTAAGGTGAACAGCTGAAAAAATAGACCTGATCTTTGCAGGGAGCAATCTGAGAAGTCAGACACTGTTTTTTAATTGTGCTAAACAAATACACCTGCACTTCATCTGACATTATTTTAAAGAAAATCTAATAATGTAGATATCTTTCGCCTTAAATTTAAACATTTCTTTTTAATTTAAAACATTTATGCCATGCTTTCATCTATTTTTTAGCATAAAAAACAGACATTATACAAATATTAGTTCAGACAGACATTATTGATTGGATAAGGGGCATTCCCTGAGTGCTGATATGGAGCATAACAGCACTGGGATGTTTAACTATACATACAGTACATAGCACTCATTAATTACTCTCATTACTCTCATCACTCATTAATTATACTGTCAGTCGTAGTATGGGTGAAAGTAGGTTTGTATGATCTGCAGGACTGGAAAGAGAAGGACTGGAAGACAAACTGACTGCCAAAACCCATATTCAGAACCAGTCACATCTGATAACGCTATGTCATTTTAAACAACACTTTGTCTGCTTAGTAATTAAGTCTAAGACGTTCTAAATTGCCTCTGTGTTGTGAACTACAAACCTAATTAGCCTCACAAGGCAAAAGCAAATTTCTCTGCTTATGGGCTCTACATAATTTGTGAAACAAGGGATTTTAATTTACAGTACACCCTACATAGTGCACTCGATAAAGCTTTCCATTTTCTATACAGGGCTTATAATAAGTTGCGACACAATGTTAATACTTCATGTAATATTGTTTTACACGTTCAAATAATGAAAGAAAGAATGTTATGTAATTTAAAGAAAATGACCATTAATTATCATTAGAAGCGGAATTTAACCGATAAAGTTTTAAGTTACTATTGCACCAGCGGTACAAGAAACATTAAAACAGAAGTCTCATGCATATCTCTCAAACATCTGTAATTATCACCAGATAATGGGGATACAAAATAAATACTAAACACGAAGAGATAAATGGAAACACATATAGAGATATTTACACCACACCACTCATAGCAACAATAATAATAATAATTATTATTATTCTAAAGTATGTAAAATGTCCTTTATGTATATCTTTAAGTAAAACAAACAAAGACTGGTGTACAACCCTCTAGCATTACCTTATAAAATATCCATGCATTTCTTCTAAAAGACCAAAGTACATGAAAATACTTATACTAATAATTATTTCTTCAGAAATTACTAAATGACTGTATAACAATATATTTTTTAAAAAGTACCTTATAAATATTTTCCCTTTGTGGAATATGCAGAAAAATAAGGCATACACTTAAGAGTACCACTTCTGCGGCAGTCGATAATACTGGAACACCTTGAGAACAGATGTTTCAATGGATAAACTTTATTTTTTTTGTAAACAAATGTTCATCCGTATTTAATCTGCAGAAATTGCTGCATCTTGATTCCACCTGGTGCTTACTTACAGTTCCTCACACCACTGATGCTCCAGTTTATTTTCAGGCTTAGCCAACTGATCCATCCTTCACAAGCCTCAGAGGTCAGACACCTTGTGCCTTCTGTTTGATTAGGCGATTAGATAAAGTAGGCTTTTGCTTTCCAGTTAAAACGAGGTATTGATTTAATTTAAAAGTAAAACCAAATATAGAAATCAGAAAATATTAATGTCAAGCGTATGCACGCTCTCACCTCAGACCTTATATGAAAATCCTTGTAGAAATTGAAAAACAAACCGGTTGTCACTGCCATTAAAGGGGGAAAAAAAAAGAAAAAAACAATGCGCGAGAAATGCCTGGCAGTTCTGGGTTATGAATAAATTTTAATCAGGCACTTTAACATATACAGTACAAATGTACTCTTGTCCAGGAGACTGTAATGAAATGGTCAGTAAGTCCTGATTAACATTTACATAAGCAAAAATAAAAAAAAACCCAAAACAACAGCTTTTAAACCTTTGGGTTGTGAATTAAAAAACCTGGAGAAGTGACAAGCGAGATTTTAGAGAGCAACATTATTCATAGGGTAGCACATAGTCAGCTTTATGGTGACATTACTGAGAACACAATTCAAATAAATCATAAATCTAAACATCTGTACATTTATTATTTTTTTCTCAAAGACATCATAGATATGGCACATCCTGAATTTCACAGTTAATTGGATTCAGATGTTGCTTGGTTATGCAACAGTACATGACGAGCTATCTATAAGACACCTAAAGAAAAGCAGCACTGGCAAAGAAACAGGGCAAGTTATTATAATACAAACTCATACACACACACACACAAACAAACAAAACAACAAAAAAAAAAAAAATAGATTGGAATAGTGAGACTTACTGGTCACCAAAACTAACTCTACTAGTTGGGCAAAATCAGTTTAACTACTGTACAATGAGCAGCTAGTTATTATTAGGCACACTGGGATTGGGCGATGAGTACAAAATGGCAAGTGTTATAGCTTGATCATATTTAAATGCGATGAGAAAATGTGTACAAATAAAATCTTTTCAAACAGAAATACAAACACCAGCAACAAAATAACAGAATGCAGGCTTAAAATAATACTACAGTTTCTAAAAGTGAAATGTGGCAACACTTTTTATAAAAAGAACACTTTCTCATTTTTTTTCTTTTTAAAAAATTTAACTTAGATTAACCAGTATTATTTATTGTGTATTAACCTTTATTAAGAACTACTTGCTATATAACTAGACACTCATGTAAAAGTGACTAATAAATTATATTATTATTCATGATAATGCACAAAAATGAATAAAGCTATACAAACAACTGAGCATATAATAAAACATTTCATAGCATATGATAAGCCATTTTAGTCTCAAATTATTTATTTTTCTACTAGCTAGTGACAGCCAGAGTCTGTATAAGTCCTCATTTAAAACTATTATTTAGTATACTGTATGTAGCATTACAGTATGAATGTATTAGACACTAATTTAGATTTTATTAGCTTTAACTATTATCAAAATTCCAACATTGAAAGACAGGACTAATTCTACATTATTCCATTATTAATTCATAATCAGTAGTTTGTATAACAAAGATTTAAATTGTTTATTGCATATCATTTTTTTTCCTTACAAAAAACATAATTATTAGTCATTTTTACATAAACGTCATGTATTCGTACGAGAATTTACAAATACAAAGCTATACATATCAAATAACAATTTTAGAAGTGTGTACTTTTGGCTTAATCCATTCTTAATTAATCCCCTATGGGTCGGTTAAAATAAACTGTTACCCGAAATCTTGCATGCATGTGAAAGGAAGGCACAGCCGTGTGTTCTCAACACATTATTAACATTCTCAACAAGGCTTTGTTTAACTCCATTAAGGGTATATTTTCCATTGCAAAAGGCAAAAGTGATTGTAAAAAGGCTATTCACAAATCCAAAAAAACAAGACATTCTTTTTTTTTTTATATAATCGGCAATGTTTTTGATTTTGTATAATATCACCTTTCAAGCTGAGCAGCATTTTCTATTCATCCGAATGGAACTGTAAGTAAACACTGATGAAGCTTTCATTCTGGTAAACTGTATGAAAAAAAAAAAAACAGCATTATGTAGTATATTATAGGTGGAAGTAAATTGTGAAGTTTAATAAATTAAAAGGTATTGGCATGTAGTCAAAGAAAGACTGTCTTTTTCACCAACTGGACTCCAACGGGAGGTTTAGCAAGTAGTAATAACTTACAAATGCCTTTTATGCTGTTTCAGAAAAATAATAAAGCGAAGTAAGGTTTTTCCTGATTACTTTTTTTATGCAAAACCTAAATTAAGTAACAGGTATTTGAAACAACCACAGCCATTTAGTCAAGGCCATATTAAAACCATATTACCATCATTATAAAATGACAATAACTTATACTCATGGACAAAAAAAACTGTACACTTTAGAAAAATTATACAAAATTTTGTACTGTTACAAAAAAAAATATGACACAGCTACAGTATAATTACTATCACGGTCATTACTTTATCACAGATGACATAATTCACTTCTTTAGAGGTGCCATGCACATGCGAACGTAAGGAAAACATTCTGTTTGCACATTTTCCCCTGTCTAGACAATGCTAGCTGAGAAAGGGCCATCGGAATGTTTCCACTGTGGATTGTCCATCGTCTGGAAGGCCAAGAGTGACAATTTAAAGACAAAATAGATTAATTTAAAAATTTGGTATTCCAGGATTACACACAATAAGTTGACAGACATTTTGTTGCAGTTAGACTTACTGGACATGCATGATTTTGGAACAATTTTGACTCTATTATTGTCAATGTCATTTAAATTTTTAATTAATTAAATTAACTTTATTTACTTGACGAAAATTCCTTTTGTAAGAAATTTATATGTGCAATGTTTCTTTTGTCCATGAGTACTTACTTTTACAATATCGTTCTTACTTTTGGTCTGTAGTGCAGTTTTGCAAAGCTGATGCAGGATTAATTTGCAGTTAATTTGCTGTTCAGATGCACATCCAGTTAGTTTCTTCTTTTTAGTTAATTCCTTAGAACTATTTGCCAAACTGACAGAACTGCCTTCAGCAGCAAATGGTTAATAAAAAGCAACATGTCAGACTGCCAAGCAGGTTTCCAGTTCCAGTAAAGCACATTATTACAGGTAAAAAGTTTATTAAAATCAAGTGTTGACACAAGCTGCCATAAGAAAAAATGGTGTATTGACTAGAATGTGAGATGGCTTTTTGTTTGTCCAGCAATTAAAATCTATTATTCGGCAAAAAAGCACTGGCCTTTGGTGTCCAATCCATTTTATGAAAAGCGGAACCATAACTACTAACTTTGTATGGAATACTGCTGTCTTTAGTAATATTAAGTGTTTAAACTTCATGACAGGAGTGCTTATGTTTCGAAAATAAAGCTGCTCCTTATTTCAAATTTTGCTAGCCAGGTTTGTTGTGTATGCCCATTGTGTATAGGGAGAGCAGAATAAGTAACTAAATGCTTTATAGACTTATGTCTGGTCAACCTGTAAGAAATTGGGTCCTTTATAAATACTGAAGTCCTTCATAACATCAAAGAAAAAAAATAAGAGCATGATTTTAACACTGTTAGAACAATTGCGAATGCCAGCTGTAAACTAGAACAAAATCTTACTTATTATTACAGTCACATATATACAAATTCAATAGTGTAACAGTTTCTTCAGAAAACGGTATTACTTTAAGCCATTTTCTAGTCCAAAAAAACCCCCACAAATATCAGTACAAAAATATATCATACAAAAATGTCTTACTTTTAAAAACATTAACATCAAACTTCGCTCCCGTGTAAAATGTGCAAATGCAGGAGATAGTACATGTCTTTTGCTATCTAGCTATGTTTTCTGGAGAGAGAATTTTAATGAGTCACTGTCTGTGTCCTTCATGGTAATTCAATACTGCACCCTCAACTCTCTGGCCAGCCAGTGAGGCAACATGACATTTTACATGACATTATCACCATGTTGGACAACTGTCATGCATAGGGTCCTGAGTCAAGTAGGATGCTTTATGAACAGTAAAAAAAAAATTGAAAATGTTAAATCCTAAGCTCAGTCTCCTCGCTGTGCTCTACTGAGTGTTCATTTGTACTAATAATGGAGGCAGATGGAGCTTGGGTAACGCCAAATGGTGAAATGGCTGGAGAACGGGCTGCAAGTGGGGATAGGGAGGGTGAGAAACTGGGTGACATGGCTACCGAGGAGACTGAGCCATCATGGCTGATTGGTGATCGTTTATGGGTGGACACGTGAGGAAGAGTTCGTCCGACAGCAGGTTTCGGAAGGACAGTTTTAGCCCCAGGATGAGCTACTGATGTGATAAGTGGAGGGGGGTCAATTCGTGGCTTGGGATCTGTTTTTGCTTTGGGTTGAAAAGGTCGACGTGGGTTAACTGGGGCATTTTCATCCTTTAATCGAGCGATTTCGGTAAACACATTTGCCAAGGGCTGGAACTGCGGGCACCAGTTAAGGAGGTAATCCCAGTTGTAGCTGCCTCTCAGTTCCTCATCACTAGCCACTATTGCTGTGAGAGAACCATCCACTATGGGTTTCCCATCCTCTGGGAATGTATAATCTTTAGACTGAGAGATGCTAAGCCCTCTTCCGACTCCAAGGTATCCCCCACCGTCATCCCGATACACTGTTGTCTGGCCTGACAAGAGACTTCCACTTAGACTACCCATCTTTTTCCCTTTAAGCCATTGGTTTATGTCCATGCCAGGCTCACCAGAGATGTCCGAGAGCTGATCAGCATCTTGCTGGATCCCAGAATCAGGCCCACGGGCAGATATATGCTCCTGCATGGAGGATGAAATACTCGAAACCCGGGGATACTCGTTGATCATGCGGATCTCGTCATCTTCTGCTGCTTCTGCCTCAGCCGAGCCTCTTCCACTAGAGTGAGAAGGATCCAGTGATCCTCCTCGAGTGTATGGTCCTCCTCCACCTGCACTCTGGTCTTCGGCATATCCAGGTAGAGCTTGGTGATAAAGTTTTTCACTTCCATGGACTTTGGGTTCATCAAGAGTATCTAGTACTGTACCAGAGGTCAACATCCTAGCTTGAGCCTCTTGGTACTTTTTCCTTCGAGATCGCAGAATGTAGAGCACCACAGCAATTATTATTAAGATCACTATGGCTGCCAAGGATACAGCAATGACACTAGCCAGCAAAATGTTCATATCTGTAGTTAAACCAAAAGATGTGTGAGTGACATCAATGACAATCTGTGCAGTAGCTACACGAGAACTCTCCAGTGGGCTATGCGCTATCACATCTAAAGTCACTTGCCGGGTCTCCCTTTTAGATCGGCCAGCGTGCCGACCATAAGCATCCATCTTGAGGGAAATCACTCCTGTAGAGATGTTAACCTCAAAATAAGGAGAGGTCTCAGCTAGGCTGTAGAGGACAATGCCATCTACACCGCCATCCTCATCTTTGGCAACTACTTGGCCAATGCTCTGCCCCTTCTTTGCTCCTTCGGGGACATGGAAGGCAATGTTTGAACTGGTAAAAACAGGGTCATACTCATCTTCTCCTGTTACATATACTTGAACTGTAGCAGTTGCAGAGTAGTTTCCTGCATCCATTGCCACAGCAACAAAGTGAAACGTGTTCATTTTCTCAAAATCAAAACTGAAGCGGGTTCGTATCTCACCAGAAGTATGGTTAACTATAAATGACTCTTTTCCATTTCCTAATTTATCCAATATGTAATATTTCAGTTGACCAAATGCCCCTGCATCATGATCAATAGCGTGCAGTATGGTGACGACGGTGTTCTGAGGCTGATTCTCTCGGATACTTGCTGTAAGAGTTTTTAGAGGAAAAAAAGGCCGATTGTCATTAATGTCCTTGATCTCTATAGTAACAGGAGCAAGAGCAAAATGGCCCTGTCCATCTGATGCTTGCACAATAAGTATGTGAGATGACTCCTGCTCGTTGTCCAATGACCTCCGCAAACGGAGAGCGCCAGTCCACTGATCTAACAAGAAGAGCTCACTTTCATCTCCAGAGATAATCGAATAGTGCACCTCGCTGTTAGGTGTGGAGTCTGGGTCTAAAGCAGATAACTGAATTACGTCTACTCCAGTCTCAGCACCCTCACTCAGGACAATGTTGTACTCTGCCCTGCTGAAGGATGGTGGGTTGTCATTAGTATCTGTTACTGTGATTACCACAGGGACGCTTGAGCTTTGTTGGGGAATTCCACGGTCTGAAGCAACAACAGTCAGATTATATGTATTCACTGATTCAAAATCAAGCTTCTCAGCCAGCACTAGAGTTCCAACTATCTGAAATCCACGGCCCTCAAGGAAGCGTATGCTACTTTCAACTTGAAACGCATTGCCAGTGTTTCCACTGGCAATGGCGAAGTCAAATCCACAGTTGTCCCGAGACAAGTCTCCATCCATAGCCTCCAGCGTGAGGATGGTGGATCCTGGGGGTTCGTCCTCTGATACAGAAGCTCTGTACTCAGTTTGGTGGAACACCGGGGCATTATCATTGACATCTGACATCTGAACCTGTACTGTGGTAAGACCAGTCAGTGATGGATTTCCACCATCACAAGCCTCGATTACCACCAGGAAAGACGGACGTTCGGAATCAAACTCGGTGCTCTGTTTGATGAAGAGAGTCCCTGTATAAAAAACAAAATATTATGTTTTAAACTAGCATTTGAATCAAATAGATATCGAGCACATGAACACAAACACAATTTTGAGGTTTATAAAGACAGATAACGCTCTTACCATTACTTGGGTCAATGTAGAATAGGTCTCTTGTTGACACTACTCTATATGTGATCTTGCCATTTTCTCCTGCATCTTGGTCAGTAGCAGTCACAGTAATAACAGAACTACCAGCTGGAGAGTGCTCAGCAAGTGTCACCTAAGGGGGAAAAAAACCCACAAACAGCTGTATTCTTAGCTGTTAAAAAAACTTGGACAAAATCAAGTGGCATGAAAGTGTGAGTAGGTTGAGAACATTATTATATGTAATGGCACAATGTGATTTCTGTTCACAACCACAATTATGGAACATTGCAAAATGACTGCACCTGGTAAAGGTCTTGTGTGAAGACTGGGACATTGTCATTCACATCCTCCACCAGTATTGTTAAATTGGCCTCACTCTGGTGCATGGAGTCAGATGTTCGGACAGTCACAGTGTACCACGTCCTTTTCTCATAGTCCAGCTGGTCTGTTAGGGAGACCCCTCCTCCATAGCGATGTATCCCAAACTTCCCCTGGGAGTCCCTGTCCAGGTGCAGTGTATAAGACAGGGCAGGACCAGAGTCCACATCATTCCCTGTCACTTGAGTGATAACTGTCCCAATCAGTGTGTCTGTAAGAAGCAAAATGAAATTTAGATCCTGAAACTGATTTATAATGAGGTCACTTACAATAATACCGTGTGTACATGAATAGGCTATTACAGCTTTTCTGCCTTAGGCTGTCATGTCCATGTATTTGCTTTTAATTTTCACAATCCCAGGAAAACACGATACTACATCCTTCTGACAGGATATGATCACCAAGATCTTTGGGGGGAGAGGCGGTAATTGTAATTGAGTTGACCTTTCAGCTCTGTTAGCCTGGCTGTTTGCCCAATGCAGACCAGAGTGGTTAGATTTCACTGATAACATCAATGGTACTGAGTTCACCAAGCAGTCAACTCACTCTCAGGAACTCGCACTTCACGAGGAACCGGGATAGTAGGCCGGTTGTCGTTCTGATCCACTATGATAACAGTGAGAGTGGCAGAGCCTGCTAATCGAGGGCTGCCCCTGTCGGTTGCCGTGATGACCAGCCTAAAGACACACAAAAAAATGACCAATAATCCTTTTATTTACAAGCAGGACATTGTTGCAACCAACAAAAGTGAGTAACAAATGTGATCATACTTAGTCTGTGTCCAGATTTCTCTGTCCATGATGGCAGCTGTCGAGATACTTCCGGTGAGAGCATCGATCTTGAACAAGCCACTCATGGATGATGACCTGATGGAGTAAGTCACCTGTCCATTCTGACCTTGGTCAAGGTCGTCTGCCAGAACCTGAGGAAATTACAAATTTGGAAAGAAAATACAGGCGGATTTACAACAGCTGCTCCAACGTAATGTGAGACTGGGAGCAATATTGGGTTTGGAACGTTCCTTTTATTTGGGGAAAAAGGAAAACAAGTGAGACTGTTAAGAACAGCTGAGACTATATTTAAATCACTGGTAGTGAAAAAAACATCAATAAGAAAGCAAATTTTAAAACAATTTTGGTCCACAACAAAGCTCTTTTTCTTTAAAAGGCATGGGGATGCTACACACTTTTACCACTCTAACCACTATTAAAAAAAAATAAAATAGAAAAGTAAATTTGAAAAACTATACCTGAATGATTGGGAAATCATATCCTTGTGCCTCCCTAACATAGGCAACATAATTGTGGAGCTGAAAGCGTGGCAGGTTGTCATTGACGTCCTGAAGAATGAGGTTAACTGCCATGAAGGAGCTAGAGGATGCAGTTTCAGCTTTAATCACCAAGCGAAGTCGAGGGGTCTCCTCAAAATCCAACCCCTTGGAGCTCTCCACCCAAATCTCACCTAAATGTTCAAACAATGTACATTGGTGTTGGATGTTGGTTTTTGTTCCAAATCAGAACAAAAACCAACATGTTGGTTGTGTTTCATTCAGAATTCTTATTACAACTTACCTGTAGTGGAGCTGATGCTGAAAGACTGTAACTTGTTGCCACTGAAAATGCTGTAGGTAATGCCACTCCGGGAGCCATCGGGATATTGAGCCTGAATCTGTACCACAGCAGTACCTTAAGAAAACCACAATCCAGATCAAATTACACTGCTACTACAATTTCAAATGAACACTGTCTTAATATTTAAAATATGGCATTTAAAACATATATGATCTTATTACAAAAATGTATTGTGAATGTACAGTTAGAGATTAAATCAGTGGCAGCTTGTTCATTTGGAACGTAGGGAGGAGCCCCATTATATACTAGACACTATATGGCCAAAAGGTTTGTGAACACTAATCAGTACACTCATACAGTATTTGCTTTATGAGCATAGGTACTTCATTTAATCTATCCTTTCCTTCTCTACTGAGAAGGATTTGCATTAGATTTCGATTATGGAAATTTGTCAATTCGGCCATAGGAGCATAAGTAAGGTCACGCACTGATGTCAAGTAAATAAACTTAGGGCCCAGTGTCAATTATCCCAATGTTCAATAAAGGTGAAGTTCACCCCTTCCTTGACAAACCATGTTTTCATATTTCAATATATGACTGTGATGGCAGGGGACCACACACTGTTGGTCATTTACTGTACATCTCCATAAAGTCCTCGTTTATAGCTCCATATATTTTAATAATTTAATTTAATTTAATTACTAATGCCCACTTCTTGGTGACTATTTGTTTAAAAATATAGCTGTTGCCATAAAAAAAACGAAAAACAATGATTTAAGTATCTTACCTTTGGCTGCATTTTCTTGAAGGCTGACGTCCCTGGAGTTGCGATTGAAACGGATTCCATTGTAGCTCTGTTCACGGATATAGACCACCACAACTCCTAATGAGGACTGTGGAGGTGTGCCTTGGTCCATTGCCTGGACTATGAGTGTCCTCTGGCTTTGGGTAAGACCATGAAGTCTCTCAGTGGCCTGAATGTCCCCTGTCAATGAGTTTATAGTGAAGCCTTTTACAGGATTTGCAAAACGATAGAAGACCGAACCATTAGCTCCAAAATCCTTGTCCTCAGCTCTCATGGTGGCCAGTACGCGATGACTGCTAAAGCTGCTGCTGGACACATTAATGATGAGTGGATCTGTAATGAAGATGGGTGCATTGTCGTTCACATCGAGGATGTAAATGGTCACTTGAGCTGAGGAATTGCGAGGATTGCCAGCAGAGGAATCCACAGCAAACACCTGGAAGGAGTAGGAAGCGACCTTCTCCCTGTCCAGTGCTGCAGCGGTGACGATCCGTCCACTATGCTGGTCCACAATGAACATACCTCTGGACTCTTGGCTCAGGAAGTAGACCACTTGGCCATTGGAGCCTTCGTCCTTGTCAATGGCAGTCACCTCAAGAACAAATGTGCCTTCTTGGGTATCCTCATCAATCTCTACCATGTAGCTGCTACTGGTGAAAACAGGACTGTTGTCATTGATGTCCAAGATGCTGATGTCCAAAGTGGCCGTGCTGCTCAGGGCAGGAATGCCCTGGTCTCGAGCCTCCACGGTGAATGTGTAGCGTGCTTTCATTTCTCTGTCCAAACCCTTGGAGGTGGACAGTATACCAGATTTCTTGTCCAGGTGGAAGTCACCTGAAGGGTCCCCATCTTAATAAATAAATAAACCAGTGCAAATCATCAAATCAATGTTTTAATGTGGTAAGTATTCTGTTAATAGTAACTCATTTATATTGCTTTATCAGTTATCAGACTGTGAACCAGGGAAACCTGGACTCAAAAACACCATATATCTAAATGTATCTATCTAAAAAAAAAAAAAACAATAAACTAGCATAAAGCATAACATTTGCGACATTGGCGACATTGCATGACACAAAATATTACTTCCAACAAAACAACTGGACATGAACTGTCATGGCAAGGTGTTAATAATACATTTACATGGCTGTGTCTACTGTATGTACTATACTGTAGGTATAAGGAAAAAATTTACCCTAGCAGTTGTTTTGGTTATATTGGAAGTATACTGATACTGTATCTTGTGCATTTAGAATGAAAGCAATTACTATAAAAGGTACTATAGTATCGAAATCGAAATAAACAGCCACTAAATATGGGGTTCTTAGGAATACTGGATTACTGAAAACCTTCCTAGACCACTTGACAAAATTACTAACTGCTGTGTGTCAATTTTGAGTTTATGATTCCACATAACACATAATCACTTTTATGATCTTAAAGTGGAAGACACATGAAACATCATAAAAAAAGAACACCACTTGTAAACATAAGACTGAATTCATGGCTCCAGCAGCTATTACCTGTGATTTTATACTGCACGAGCCCACTGTCTCCTGAGTCCAGATCGATCGCTCTCAGCGTGAACAGAGTCACTGGCTCCTGGTTTTCTGGCACTTCAAGACTGTAGTACACTCTGCCAAAAGCGGGCCTGTTGTCATTCTCATCCAGCACTGTGATACGCACTGTGGCCTTGGCAAAGTTTGATGGAAAACCGCCGTCTTTGGCATAAACTGTTTAAAACAAAGATTAACATGAAGAGGGATTTTCTTCTTTTTTTGCTTCATCATTTTAAAGAATTTCCTGCTCGTTTCCTACAGCAGCTGTGTTATGACATTAAATTGGCGTAACTGAACACATTTTCACTCATGAATTAAGCAATTACATGCCCGCTTGGCAACTGGTGAAAGAAAAGGCAGATTTTTTTGCTCACTATAATGCTGTAAACAAGCTATTTTCTCTGTGTACCTGTCAGAGTGTAGTCCTCTTTGGTTTCCCTGTCTAGGGATCTGGTGGTTGATATAACACCTGTCACTGGATGGATGGTGAAAACATCATCTCTGAGTCCTCCGTATGTCACTACACCATTGATCCCTGAAATAATAACGAAAACGAAAAAACTATGTATGTGTGTGTTGGTGCATGTGCGTTACAGTACCAGTCAAAAGCTTGGACACAACCATACTGGATTTAAAAAAAACTACACGACATTACATAATTAAGTAACAAAAACAACTACAACATCAGTTGCCATAACGCACCATGATGAAACTGACCTGACTGATAAAAAAGACCAAAACGTACCTCTGCTGCAAAGAAGAAGTTCATTTAGAGTTACCAGCCTCAGAAATCACCAATTAACAAACAGCACCTCAGATTAGTGCTGTTATGAAGGCTTTACAGAGTGTAAGTAGCTGACACATCTTAATATTAGCTGTTTAATGGAGATTATACTGTAGTATTTTTTTGGACACCTTCAGCATTATTTTACAGTGTAGAAAAAAAAATAAGGAAAGATGATGTAACTAGAAAGTATGTTCGAACATTAGAATAGTAGTGTGTGTATGTATTGCAGTTGTTTTGTGTGGCAATTCACATATCAGCACACAGACTTCAATAATTTATATATATATACAGTATATATATATATATACAGTGGAACCTCGGATTACGAGTAACGCAGTTTACGAGTGTTTCGCAAGACAAGCAACAATTTTTAATAATTTTTGCCTTAAAAAACGAGCATTGTCTTAGTTTACGAGCACCGAGTATCATGTTTCACGCATGCGCTTCTTGTTTTAACAACAAGCGTTACATCATCACAAGTGAGCCAACGGTTTTTCTCTCTCTTGCAGCAGAATTGTAGGTAATTGCCTCTCCTGCTGAGTGAATACACACACGCACACATACTGTGTGTGTGTGTGTGATGTACATGCGCGCGCACACACACATTAACGGAGAGACCATTTTTAAAACCGTTTAAAAATTAGCAAGGAACATTCCTAGTCACACTCACGTGAGCGCATACTAACAGGATCACTGCTGTAAGTAAAACAACAACAAAAAACAAATTAAACAGCTCCTCACCTTTGAAAACAATCGCGACAGAGTTTGTGTGTTTATTTGGCAACCTGAGAGAAGGGGAGCTGTAAAGCCGAGACCTATCGTCTCCCCTGCTGGGTCTTAGTGCTTGCAGTGTTTTTGAGTCCGCGTGTGTGTTTGTGTCTGTGTTAGGCAGAGAGTTTGTGTGTTTGTTTGGCAACCTGAGAGAAGGAGGCTGTAAACGCGAGCGAGCCCCCATTCAGCCCCCCTCTTCTTAGGTTGCCAAATAAACACACAAACTTCTCTTTGTCGCGATTGTTTTCAAAGGTGAGGAGCTGTTTAATTTTTTTGTTGTTGTTGTTGTTTTACTTACAGCAGTGATCCTGTTAGTATGCGCTCACGTGAGTGTGACTAGGAATGTTCCTTGCTAATTTTTAAACGGTTTCAAAAACGGTCTACCCGTTAATGTGTGTGTGTGTGTGCGTGCACATTTTACACACATACACCCTGCGTGCACAAACGAAAACCCTTATCTGTCGGGATTTATTTTAAAAAAAATTTAAGGTGAAGTACAGGTTAATTTGTTTAATTTTTACTTTATATTTTGTGTTAATTATATTTATGTATTTATTTTTTTGGGCTGTAGAACGAATAATTTAAGTTTTCATTATTTCCTATGGGTAAATTAAGTTTGGTTTACGAGTGTTTTGGAATACGAGCCTGCTTCCGGAACGAATTGAGCTCGTAATCCGAGGTTCCACTGTATATATATATATATATATATATATATATATATATATATATATATATATATATATATTTTATGTATCTACCTACAGGTGGTGCATTCTAAAATATTCACACTTTCGCAGGCAGAACAGCATCCTGTGTGACAGGAGTGAACTATATCAAATTTCCAGATTTGATATAAAAAATAATGATTTTGAATCAGGATTCTAAAATTGTAATATTAGGAATAAAGAGAATAGCACTACAAATGAAATCGGCACCAAGGTATTGTGATATAAATTGTACTGTCTGGTCCCTGATGACTCCCTTCTCTAATAGATAGATAGATAGATAGGTAGATAAATAGAATAGATTTTAATAAATGTATCAAATGCCGAATGAAAAAAAGTTAATTCATGTTTAAATAATCTACAATCTTTGTTATAAACAGACTTAAACCTAAATCTTCTGACTCCATGTTTCTAATCATTGCTCTTAGAGCATACGCCACAATTGCCGTTTGTCACGGAACGAGTAAATGCGAGCGCTGTGCTGGATCATTTTTTATTTGTTTTTTATTTGTTGTTTATATTGCTGTATTAACAGTTGGCTTTACTGGCTTTCGCCTTAGGTTTTTTATGCCAAGTTGCGTGCTAAAGGCAAACAATCTGGCAAAGCATCACCTGTTTTTTGCCCTCTTCGCTCCTGGGGAGCGAGTTTATAATCCTTCTGTTTTATTCGCTCCTGAGTAAGGCCTGGAGAATGTGGCCCCAACTCCGCCAAATCCATTACTACCAATTAAAACCAGCTGCTTTTATTCACATGCTTAGTTCAAGTGAGCTTGACAAAGATGTGAGAGAAAAAATGACGCTAATAAACAAAAATGCTTGCCCCATGCTTGACAGGAGCAGGACAGACCTCCGACGTACAGAGAAGGTGAAACTAACAGCAGCTGAGCAGAAAGTGAGGTTTAAGTCACACAGAACAAGAATCAGGATGTTTGTTGTAAATCTAGGTTGAAAACTCTAGACTGCACATAAAACTGCACAGGACAGCTTGGTTACAGGTACAGGTATCATGGCTGCTTCAAACCGTATGTCGCTGAAATGTCACATTTCTTGAAATAATTCATTATTTGTTTAGGGTGAATAATACCAATTGAATGTAATTAAAAAATATTAATTAAAGGATTAAAATCCATCAGGGTTATGTCTTACCTTGGTCCAAATCTGAAGCTGAGACCACTAGCACAGTGACTCCTGCTGGCTGGTTTTCAGTGATGAACGCCTCGTAGGTGCTTTCTTCAAAAACAGGCACTTCGTCGTTCACGTCGATCACCTGCACTGTCAATTGCTGAGTACTGGACAGCCGGGGGACACCATGGTCCTCGGCGACAACGGTCAGATTAAACTGTGCCTGCTCCTCACGGTTAATGGCCTTCAGGATAGAAAGAGACCCTGCGGGAGAGTGGAGACCATGCTGAGTGTTTCTCAATGCACAACAACTTAGCATCTTATGTAACTACCTTAATAAGATTTCTTTTGCAATCATTAGTTGATACCATTGTTTTCTATCACTTCAAAATAGAGCTTAGTGCTAATCCCTATTTACATGCTCCTGCACGTAGTTAGCTGCTTGCATGCGATCCTCCCTGCCACATTCATAAACTTAAGAGCACACATGGTGAGCCAACGCCTCTTGTGGTGTCCAAATGAGATGAGAAGTCAAAGAAGGCTAGACAAGAAGAAAAAAAATAACACATCTCCCCACACTGAGCCTTCCCTACCTGAATGCAAATTATTTTGCCTCTGTAACAGCCCGCAGTTTATGAGTTTTTTCCAGAACTAACATTTTAGTGCTGGGAGGGAGGGAGAGAGAGAGAGAGAGAGAGAAAACACGAGCTCAAGACACGCAACAGACTCTGCCTGCCGTGCCCTGATGAAATTAGGGCTGCCCTCGCCTGGGATGCCAGCATAGCAAGAACAGCCATCGATCTGATCTCTATTTCACGCTTTTGCACAACCCACCACACCCGTTTAACCGAGCAGCGGCGATCGGGTTCACTGGAGGTTGTTTTGATTTTGGTTTTTATTTTTACCCGGTCTCTCGCTAGCAGTCGACTAAGATTGCTCTGAGCCATTAATCTGGTTAGAATTACCAGTTCAAATAGAGACAGCCTCTTTGACTCTATAGTGATCCTTCTCCAAAAATCTGGCTCCATGGTCATGCTGGGGTTAATGCCGGGAAAGATTCGCTTTTGGGGTAACAAAAAATTATAAATTCTCATCTTTAAATGAATCGAAACTTGTTACACTGAGGTGCATGCAATGTAGTTCGTGAGAATGGACAGTGAGGATGCTTTAATTTGGAAAAAAATATTTGAACAAGATGAGGATTGCAGTGCAAACAGGGTCTGAACCCACATGGCATACAGGCTCCTGCACATGTTTGAACTGTTTCCATATTTGTGCAGTCTTCAGACTTGTTAGTTCAATGACTGGTGAAGCTCACAACAAAGCCTGCCGGAGGAGAGAAACACGCCGCTCTGTCTGTCGGTCGCTCGGTTTGTCTGGAAATAAACAGGCAGTAAATAGCTACCAGCAGTGTGGGGCATGATGTCTGCTGCGCTCTGCTCTGTATCATGACATTGTACCAATGATATATTACTCGAGTCCTGCACTTGGACTCTTTCCATATGTGGACATGGGCTTTAGGTTGTAGATATTAACACGGACGTAACATTTTTTTACTGAACCTTACACGCTGTGATGCGCAAAATCCAGTGGCTTGCATTGTGGAATTTTTCATTTACATTTTGGAGTATTACAAACTGGAACTGAAATAATGAATAATGACTTTATATTTACAATATATAATACTTTTGAGGTTTCAAAGACATGAAGGAAAATAATTTACCACTCGGTTACTTTTTTTTGTTGCTGTGCTACTACATATGATTGCAAGATGATTTGAGAGTTACAGTATCCTGCCTCATGCCCGGCCAATCATTGAACATAGTGATTTATAGCAGCATAGCCAATCCACCTACTGTCCTTGGAATTTTGAAGGAAACCAGAGAAAGGAAACACTGAAAACATTTTAATTTAGAACAGACAGTAACTAGGTGGCACAGTGGCTTAGTGTCATCTTGTACCTCTAGGTTCTAATTTCGATTCATGCTTCGGGGTCTGTGTGCAGATGTGTGAGTTTGCATGTTTTCCCTGTGCTTGGTTGGTTTTCTCCGGGTTCCCCTCCCACATTTTAAAGACATGCAGATTAAACCAATTGGCATTTCCAAATTGCCTGTAGTGTGTAAAAGAGCATGTGAGTGTGTTTACGTATGTGCCCAGCAATGGATTGGCTCCCAGGCCAGAGTGTACCCTGCCTTATGCCCTAAGTCTCCTAGGATAGGCTCCAATCCACAGTGACCGTGTATACGGAATAACTTTGTGTAGTGGATGAGTGAGCGAGTGAGTGAACAGACAGTAACCAAAGACCGGGATTGAATTGGGGACGCTGGAGCTAGGGCAGCAACGCTACCCATGGTGACCAAATGAGATGATATATATTAATTACTAATGATGAATTTATCAAAAGGTCTAATTCACATGCAGAGCGAATTTTAACCTAATCTTTCAGAACTGGTACTTATATTCAAATAGCATGGATTTTGTCAGATTTTTTTTTTTGCATGTCTTACCAGTATTAGGGTTGATACTGAACTTCCCGTCAGCATTGCCATCCTGTATGCGGTAGGACACGCGACCATTCTCACCCTGATCTGGGTCCTGAGCCATGACGTACAGCAGGACAAATCCCACCGGCTGGTCCTCCATGACACTGACCACAGTTGGTGAGGTAAAAAGAGGGGCGTTGTCATTGACGTCTGTAATAAAGATCCGGGCTGTGACCTTACCATGACGTCGCTGACTCACATCAAGGGCTGAATCAGTGGCTTGGACTACCAGAAGAAGAGAAGAAATGTTCTCATGATCCAGAGTCTGCCCCAGGGTCAGAATGCCCGTGCTGGAGTCCAGCATCAGAAGGTCTGACCTGGGGGGCCACTGCTGAATAACAGAATAAGTCAGCTCGCTGTTTGGGCCACTCCCGTCTCTGTCAGCAGCCTGAAAAGTGTAGATTGAAGCTCCAGGCTCCATATTCTCGGGCATTACAATGGTGACAGGGTCTTCAGGAAATTGGGGTGAATGATCGTTACTGTCCTGCACATCAATCTCCAAAGTGATGAAATGACTCCTGGGAAGTGTCGTGGAGAAATCGTCAACTTCAATCTGAAGCGTATAGCGAGGCGCGCGCTCGAAGTCCAGCTCACAGGCCAGATACACATCCCCAGTTTGCCGGTCCACTACAAAGGTTCCATCCCGATCTGTACCGCCCACCACCGTGTAGGTGACCTGACCGGATTCAGGGAGCAACTGAGCATCCGGAGTTCGCACAGAACCTATGACTGAGCCTGGCTTCGCTCCTTCCACTGGGTTAAGCGAGATGGAGACCAGGTTGGAGGTGGAGGTTGCCTTATTTGAGCTGATAACCTGCAAATAATAATAATAATAATAATAATAAAATAAATAAATAAATATCACAATCTTTTTAGAATTTAATGTTTAATCATGTCTCCTTTGTTTGTGCTAGTTAAAAACCTGCAAATAAAATCAATCTACTAATATGCTGTGGACATTTTTCTTCTTATTTTCCCCATGAAGAATAATTAAAAAAAGAAATCTTGGCCCTTTTACAGGCTCAAACAACAAGCCTTCTGGCGTTAATCATAGTTAATCAGATGGCTTTGCAACTGCCAGGAAAAATAATGCTGGACTAAAGAAAGCATAATCAAAATAGGAAATTATTGGAAAATTTAAATTCAGTATAAGTCATATTTTAAAAAATGATTCTTTTTAAACACCCCTAATAACCAATCAGAGAAACTTCAAAGGACAACTGGTTCACAGTCTAATGGGAAAACCACACGCTTTCCTTTCCACATTCATAGTACGTTCACGTTTGAACAGTTTTGAGAATGAAACAGAAAACGAGACAGTTACACGTATACATGCAGCGCCACACAGGCTGAAGCAATGATGTATGTGAGACCAGACGGTCAGACAGATGGGCAGACACAAGCATGAGCAGACAAACAAGCAGACAGACGACAGAGAGGATGTGGTGCCTGTTTGAGTTAGGGTCTGAGACTTACCACAGTGAATAAATCAACATGGGGCTGCTCAGAAATGTATTACTTATGGCACTTTATTAGGACAGGAAAAATGGGATAAAGAAATTTGTGGAAGACAGAGAGTCTGAGCCAGCAACACAGGTGCTCATAAATGAACTATTGACTGTGACCAGGCTTAACTCCCCACCTTCACCTTCGCTACACTGGCAGAAAAAAACGATCTGCACTGAGCCAAAGGCTCTCCTTAAACTTACCATGACACTGAAGTAATTAATTCCACATTAAGTAATGAATTCGCCATCAAGAACATGAACATGAGATCACTTCCTTTTAGGATTTTTAAACTGATGACATCCGAGAGACCAGACTTAATGGGCTCAAGTGAAAGAGCTCGCTTTAATCTGGTCGCGTATCAATTATCAGTCTCAGTCTTTGTTTTGGAACGCGTACGGAGGAAAATGAAAAGATTAAAAATTGCACGGCGTCGGATTTTCCCAACGTTTCCACGCAGAGATTTACTACTGCTGCCGTCCACCGAGTCTGTTTCTGTTTAACTCGTCCATAAATCATTATCTTCGTTAACAGTCTCAAGGATATTTAGTCAAAGAACTTTTTCACTGCTCAGAGAGCTACTAGAATCCTTTGAATTAAGAGAGCAGAGCGCAGGCACAATTACAGCAACACATCTGACAAGTATTCTCTCGTATTCGCAAAAGTTTCACACGATATAATTCAAACAACCACTGGCATGGGTGGAAAAAAAAAAGAGTCCCTTGAGAGACAGCTACTGGTAAACACATCTTTCTCAGGACATAAGATTAGTCTTTTTGTTGGCAGTAGATTCCAGGAAAGTGGCAGGCGAATTATAAGACCTGATTGTTCGTTATTACACTTTAGCACTGTGGAATTCTCAACTCGTATTAGTCAGCTAGAGAACAATGTTTAAGAACAGCAGCTCTGACAGTAGTGCAGCTGCAAATCATGGGTTTATATTAAAGCAGATGTTAAAATATCTTCCAATCTACAGTAGCAGTTCATTTAATCAGATATTTAACATCGGTTAGATATAAACTGAGACAAACCGATAAACAAGTAACATGTTATGTTAAAAAAGTGCTTTTTTTTCTGTAAATTTATGTAATAAGTGGTGTTCAGGTCAAACCGGGACTTTTGATTGGGCAGAATAACAGAACACAGTTCTGAAGCATGCTGTCCCACAACAACTGATATCATCTCCTAGTGCTGCTGGTCCGTTCAAGTAAAACCTCTCTTTATTTCTCTATATAATTCTCTGCTATGATAATGCACTTCTCGCAGGGTTTCACTAGTGTTTGGATACTATCAAGGTAGAAACTTTGCTTATGATCAGACTGCCTGCATTATGTCGCAAACGCTGGCCTCCCAGGAACTCCTAAAATGGCCCAAACATGAGGAAATGGCTTGGAATGAGATCAGGACTCCCAGCCGAGTTCCTTTAAGTGGTGCAAGAGGTGTTAATGAATGATTGTGTGTACAGTTCCAACAGACAGGTTCATCTCCTCTGCAACTTAGCGACACATTATATGTCGATCAGGAATTAGAGCTCCATTGACTAAATGTTTAACGACCGCAGTGGTCACCTCGGCTGGAATTGTATTTCACGGACATACAGCTGAAGTTTTACTACGGCTAAGAGTCAGTAACTAAGAGTTCTAACGTTGACATTTACAGTATGGCATCTGGCAGATGCAAAAACCTTATCCAGAGCGACTTACATTTTATCTCACTAGACATCTTTATGTTCATGAGACTAGTCCCAGTTTTACTTGAATGTCCCTCATATTTAGTCATTTTGAAAATTTTTATATTTGTGTAATTTCTCTGTAACATAACAATTATCTTAACATTTGTCTTATTCAAAACTTTAAAATAGGTTTATAGCTAATATACCAAGTAATATATCCGTTGACGGGTAAAGAGTTTTTAGAAAGGGTTAAAAGGTTAAAGCTAGAAATAAGCTGACCAGCTTTAATGTATTCAGTTGGTTGGCTCTGTTGAGTGACGTGTATAGCCACGCCCATTTTGAGGGCAAAAGTGCTTTACTGTATGCGTCAAAAAAGCGATGGTTGCTGTGAGCTAATTTGGCACATGACTGCAAATTACTTCATTTCTATTCAAGATTTTTATTTAATTAATGGCAGATATTTGACTTCAGCCAGATATTGAAGGACTGGCAAAGTTTCACTAAATTCTGTTGCCAGAAAAAAAGCCAGTTTTGCATGATGCTGAAACAAAACTGGCTGGATAGACATGCAGCTATACAGACAGAAATTTTTCATGTCCTCCAGTGTATGAAACATAAAAAATATCGTTAAAAGAGTGAGTTTTGACCAATAA
Source organism: Clarias gariepinus (assembly GCF_024256425.1). Classification (NCBI taxonomy): domain Eukaryota; kingdom Metazoa; phylum Chordata; class Actinopteri; order Siluriformes; family Clariidae; genus Clarias; species Clarias gariepinus. The sequence goes on from NC_071110.1 coordinate 6,839,690, forward strand.
ACAGAAAAAAAACATATACATTTATTTGTATAGATGACAGAAAATAATAAAGTAATTATTGTGAAACTAATAGAATGTAGGCTGTAATGTGCTTTTAACTAAAAATAATTAACTTGTATTACTGCCACACACCATCACATCTTTTTTTATGTCCATTATGTTTTATTCCTTCTTTAACCACGGAATGGAAAGGTGATGTAATTATGCTATACTTGCACATTACAAAAAATATAACATCACTATTATTATTGTCAACTTCAATATTCTTTGAAACCGAAGACAGAACAAACAAAAAAACTAAAGCCAGAAAAAGAAAAAAGAAGAATGTAATAAAGGTGAATGCCAAGAAAAAAAAATGTGGGAACAATAAAAGGCAAATTCCAAAACATGTGGCTGTTCTGGCACTTAAATAACGAAATATCGCCAGGCGGTAGTCCAGGGGCATTGTGGGCAATGTAGGAAACAGTTCATGCAATGAGTCAAAACCAAAATTGATGCTGAGTAATCCTCCATGCTGTAGCTTGGTTTCACTGAGGATAAAAAATAAAAAAAAAACAGACCTCTGTGGAGCTTACCTGTATTCTCAGAGTAGCCGTGGAGCTGCGAGGTGGTAAGCCACGGTCTGTGGCCATGATGCTGAATGTGTATTCAGGCCTCTCGGCATGGCTAAGTGGGGAGGATGAGTGCAGCTCTCCGGTTATAGGATGCAGAGAGAAGCGTTCAGCCCTGAGACCTGATCAGTAAAATAAATCATGGTTCAATGTCACGTAAAATTTTTATTATTTTTGGTTACTCATTCCATACTCATGAAATAGCATTCTCGCTGCTTCTTAGGGCAGGCCCAATGTGGAATACCATATGTGATATTATTTAAATATATTCATTTAAAATAAAAAGACACTGTATGTGGATATCTGACCATCACATACTGTATATGTACAGTAAATGTTTAGCCATAGAATGTTAAGTGTTTATTGGGTTTTCTTTGCAAGAGCCAAGTTTCCATACTCCTGATTATATAAGCTTTAATGTGGACTATGTGAACAACAAGAAACCAATTTAAAAAAGCAAATAAACACAACCAATATGTTTTGTGCGACACTTTACATCTCATTCCCAACAGTGAAGCCAGAGTATCTCTTTCACCTGACAGTGAGTAGAAAACAGTCCCGTTTTCTCCCTCATCTGGATCTTTGGCAGTGACGGTGCCGAGTAAAACCCCAGATGGCTGTCCTTCCAACACCTACACACACACACACACACTTCAATAAGATAGCAGCCTCATACATTAACAGTGACATGGCCTGAGTATTACTTGTTTTACATAAACCATTACAAACAATCGATATTGAATAATACATATTTTACTCACTGATTCATTCCATAAATGCTGCTTATTTTAGCAAAATTGTAAAGCAAAAGTCGTACTGAATATCAGCTGTGACTTGTTGTAGGCATGAATCTGCAGACATACTGTAGTGCCATAGGTAATAACATTAAAGGAGTTCCACAAGTGAAGCAGCCAGTCCGAGCACAGCTCTGACATAATAGGGAAAAATTTTTATCGAAGCACTAGGACATCGCTGGGATGAGTGCATCAGTGTAGATGGGAATTTATATAGAGAAACAGTGGCAGTTTTTATCTCTTATAACCGTATTCTGTTATTCTATGCAATTAAAAGTCCCGGTTTGACTTGAATGCCCCCTTTCAGAATTTATAATGGTTCAGTTAATAATAGAAAGTTCAAGTATCGACTATTGGTGCTGTCGAAATATACAAGATTTTGTAACTATGGTTTGCCTTCTAAAAATTTAAACCTAAAAATCTAAAAATTCAGCTTACTGGAACACATTGTTAAATCCTTAAACTTATTTTGTCCAGTTAATGAAATCCAACATAGTCCTCCGTTTGTGAGTGTAATTTATGACAAATTTGACCTGAAACACCAATTTATATATTCTGCATCACCCAATACGCTCATCATTTCAATTGTACTTTTCAAAGGTTCTATAAAACAGCAGTTGTTTTATCGCTACCACTTTAGCTTAGATGACATACTCAGATGACTTCCACACAGCAATTTTTACAACATATTACATCCAGTCCTCCATGAGAGTACCTGCATGAGAAGATCTCTGCGGGTGAAGAAGGGAGCGTTGTCATTTTCATCCAGCACTGAGATGAAGGCTGTTCCAGTGGCACTGCGAGGTGGAGTTCCACTATCCTGTACCACCACCACCAACTGGTAGCTGGACTGGTGCTCTCGATCCAGTGCTAATCTCGTGCTGATCTCACCTGCAGATATAAAGGTAAATGGTTAAATTAATGCAAAGTAATACACAGAGGCCAGAATATAGATTTATATCAGAGTACCCAAGCAACCTACAGTGATGGTGTTACTATTATTTAATGGTGGGCCAAATTTATTCTTCAAGAACGATTTAACACAAGTACCACAGTGAAATCACCGTATACTTTAACAGCTACCACTACATTAGGTACACCTGTTCCATGGCTCCTTAAAACTAATTTCTAATCAGCCACACAGCATGTGGAACCTTGAAGCAGATGGACTACAGCAGCATAAGACCATACCGGGTGCCACTCCTGTCAGCTCAGTAAAGGAAACTGAGGCTACATCAACCAAAATTAGACAAAGAAGATTGTAAATATATTGCCTGTTTTAATGAGAGTCTTGATATCTGATAAAACATTTAGATGGTTGGATCACAATGCGGCTTAAACAACATGAAAGCATGGATCAACTGTGCTTTGTATCAATGGTTGATGCTGGTGGTAGGGTGTAATGGTGAGGGGGATATATTCTTGGCACACGTTGTGCCTCTAAGACTTAACTGAGCATTGTTTAAAATTCCACAGCCTTCCTGAGTATTGTTGCTAACCACAGGATAATGTTCCATGTCACAAAGCTAAATTAATCGTACAGTGGTTACTTGAACATGACAATGAGTTTGTTTCACTTAAATGGCCTCCACAGTCACCAGATCTCAATCCAGTAGAACACCATTGGGATGTAGTGAAACAGGAGATTCTTATCATGGATGTGCAGTCAACAAATCTGCAGCAACTACAGTATATGTTGCCATCATGTCAATATGGGCCAACATCTCTAAGGAATATTTCCAGTACCTTGTTAAATCTATGACGAATTAAAGCGGTACTGAATGTAAAAGAGGTCCAAGTAATGAACCTGAAGAGACTTGATAGTGTAAGTATCCGTAATTTAATAGTTGTACAGTGATTTAGGACTGTGCATTGCTTGGAGTGCTTTGTTGAAAATATACTGTCATTCAGTTAATTAATTTTAACATATATTTGTATGATAAAACTTACTGAACTTACAATAATTCACTAATTGGAAATTTGCTTAAAATCTGGGAAATATTTTCAGGAGCAAGCAAATAAAAAAGAGGAGGACTGATGCACTGAGAAGCATTAGTGACAGAAGGTTTTGATCCCACATATGGCCCTCGCCAGCTGTTCATGCGCTTTCCCTCGATACCAGCGGTGACACAATCCCAAACTAGGAGCTGTTTAAGATTCCTCTGCTTTGCGCTTGAGTGGAATCAAACTGACTGAGCATCATTTATCACACTGTAATGATTTATTGTATTCTTTTATAATCACTGAGCACTGAAAATCTAGAACACGCCAAGCTGATGGTCATTTATCATGGTTCTGCATTTCTAATTAATTAATCTGTACTTACTGAAACATTTGGAATGTAGAACGAAACTGGAGACTGTAATTAAAAGTTAAAGGTAAAGCTAGTTTAAAAGTATGTATGGGCTGTGTATACACTAATCAGTAACATTAAAACCACCTAGGTTTCGTGTTCCCCCTTCGCCACCTTGGTGGCTTTGGCCCCTTGTGTTATGGCTTGTCAGATTTTACGGGGCTGCACTGTGGTGTCTGGCACCAGGACATTGGCAGCAGATTCTTTGGATGCTGTAGGTTGCGAAATGGGACCTCTATGGATCCCATGGGACTTTGATCGAATTGGGTCCTGGAGAGTTTGGAGTATGGTTGCAAGTTGCTGTACAAAATTAATTTGCTTTGCACTTGGCTGGTAAACAAAATGTAAAGCTCAGTGGGTCTCAGTGCTCATGGAACTGAAGTGCTTTTTAATACATGCTAACAGGATCTCTGAAAGCTCTCTACACTCACAAATAACTAAAAGTGTGCTAAAATCCATCCAGTCTGTTTTTCTTTGACCACTAGTATTAATTTTTAAACATGTGTGTTAATAAGAAATACATCTCATAGTATTACCTGGTATTGGATGCTGTTACTGAAGTTTAAGTCAGAAGTTTGAGTCAATTATAGAGTTATCAGAACGACTCTGGCACTGGTATCGATTCTACCATATTTTTTCAACACTTTACTTTTTTATTTTACTTTTTAGAAAAGGCATGAGACATAATGTATCTGCAGAAAAGCCACCCAGCTTAGAGGTTGAACCTGAAAATATGTCAGAGTACACTAGGAGGTAGAAAGACAGTGTGTAATGATTACCTGTATGTGAGTTGATCTGAAAATGCCGATCTGGGTGTAAAAGTCGGTAGATGAGGCGACTATTGAGTCCGGCATCTCGATCTGTAGCAGGCACCCGACCAAAGCCTGACCCAGCTGGCAGGTTCTCTCTTACAGCCAAGAAAGCTCTTTCCTGTGTAAAGCGAGGTGAGTTGTCATTTTCATCTGTCACTGAAACACGCACCGTGGCACTACCTGTCGTTTTTTTCAGCTGCCCATGACCAGATGTGACAAGGACGGTAAGCAGGTACACCTCTTTAACCTCACGGTCCAGGGCACTCCTTACAAAGAGCCAGCCACTGTCTGAAATAATGCCAAAGCCTGCTGCATCTCCATCTGGTTGCAGGTGGTAAGCCAGAGGGACTGATCCTGAAACACCAGATCCTGAAGCGATCCCACCATCTCTGTTGAGTGCACGCACTTGCAGGAAACGGGTGTGAAGTGGCGTACCTTCCTTCAGCTCCACGCGGTAGCTGAGAGTGTCAAACACCGGCCCTTGGCTGTTCTCAGCCTGCACATGCACCACCAGGGTGAATGTGGCACTGAGCTGAGGTGCTCCCATGTCCTTGGCAAGAACCTGCAAATCATAGCGTGGCACTGTCTCATACGACAAACTTCCAATTAGACGAATTTCTCCACTGCTACGGTCCACATTAAAGGTTCTCTGAACAACACTTGAGAGCAAGTCGAAGGTCAAAGCACCATTAGCACCAGAGTCAAGGTCCTCAGCTTGAATCTTGTACACCACAGTGCCCATTCTTGTATCATCGAGAAGAAGGATGGATTCGGAAGATGATGGAATAAATGTTGGAGCGTTGTCGTTGACATCTACTACTGTGATACGGACACGGGTTTGACCAAAAGCTGGCGGGTTTCCACTTTGTGCCTGAAGCTCCAGGTCCACAATGGGCTGGAGCTCATGGTCCAGAGGTAGACTTGTTCTTAAAACTCCTGTCTCAGGATCCACTGTGAAGTATCCAGTTGGGTCACCCGAGCAGATGGTGTAGGAAATGTCCTTTGAGATCCCTAAAGACATAGTAAAAGAGAAAGAACCAAATGACAGAAAAAGCCAAAGAGAATACAAGAATCAGAGCCTGATCAGTCCACAAATGTGTTCAGCACATAAACTTTAAAAACCTAAAAAAATTTCATCACATGCAATCATGATGGAGTACTTTGAACGTCCAAGGAAAATTGTTAAAAAACTTAAGTGGTAAAATGGAATTTATGATTAATGTTGACTCTAAATGAGGTGTGTACAATGGCCCAGGTCCTATTTGTACAAGTGGTGTTGAGTGAAGAAAAAAATGAAGGCTGCCTTTCATCACGTTTGGTCACACTGTCCGAAGGGACTGATGAATCTAGGCATGGACCATGAGTTATTTTATGTGTAAGCTGCACTATTGCTTTGCCTACCTATGGAACTTTATAGTAAGCACTTTGTCTTCAGCTCACTCACCGTTTTTGGTGCTGGCACGCACTGTGCCCACTTGAGTTCCACGTAGGGCATCTTCAGATACCGTGAAGTAGTACTGGGTCTGTTCGAACACAGGAGGTGCCACTAGACCAGCCACGATGCTGATGTTAACCTTGGCATTTACCGGAGCCGTGAGGCCACCCCCGTCCTGGGCAGAGACCACCATGGCAATGACCGTGTTTGCCTTTCCATGCAGAGAGCGTGATAGTGATATCACCCCTGAAATATAAAACACCTCAATAAGTTTCAGCAAATTAATAGTCAGCTTTTAAACGAGGCAGTCCTTTAAAAAGATGTATTTTACAATTAAAATGTTTATATATGTTCATATGGAGCTCAACTCACCGGTGTCTTTATTCAGGGTGAAGAAGGGCGAACTTCCCCCAGGCACTGTACGGTACGTCACCCTGCCATTCTCTCCCGCATCGGAGTCATGGGCGATCACACGGGCGACAGAGGTGCCAGGACTGCTCTGAGTACTAAGACTCACAGCATAGTGCACTGGATAGAAGGTCGGCCAGTTATCGTTAACGTCCACCAAATCGACATGCACATAGGTAGCAGAGCTCAGGCCACCCTGGAAGAAGAAAATATGGCGCCATCTTTAATTGTTTATGTCTTCCTACCTTTAACCCTAGTTTGGCAGAACATTATAGGGGTAGCTCAGTGGTTGAGGTGTTAGACTACTGATCAGAAGGTCCCGGGTTCAAACCCCAGCACCACAGAGTTGGGCCCTTGAGCAAGGCCCTTAACCCCATAACTGCTCAGATGTGCAATGAGATAAAATTTAAGTTGCTCTGGATAAGTGCGTCTGCCAAATGCCATAAATCTACTGTAAATGATTAAAATCACGTTGAGTTAATGTTCCAGTGAACTTCGATGTTCCCTGAAGGCATGGACGCTTAAAAGGTAAAGGTAAATTGATAATTTCTCCAGAGAGTACTCCAATCTGTCAGGATAACATGAGTACCATTGTGCGAGCAGTGAATACGTCAGAGCCTTCTTATTTTAAACATGGAAGAAAGCAAGGCATGACTCCAAGTTATTAAATATTACAGCTCTTTAAAGCTCCGCTCCCTGAGATTGCTTTAACATGTCTGCTGCAATTTCCTTTTGCTGCTGCGCAAGGATGTTAAGTGTTATTTAGGCTGCCGTGGCACAAGATGCTGTGCAACTCCTAAAGAATTACCATGAGACCTATTCCAAGTTTCCTCTTGTGTTTTTTCTCTTTTTTTTCCTCATTGCCTTCTTGAATGCAAAAAATCCTTAAGACATTCCTACAAAGGCTTATCTAGCCTAAAAAAAACTCTGGTGAACAGCTTGTGGAGGGATTAACATTAAGTCATGTCAATGTGTTTTTACCCACATTTCTCCCAATTTAGTCATTATCACTTCCCACACCATTATCTAGCTTCTTCCTCTGATACAACTATCGATATCTCATTTCATACAGTAGATTCAGTACACAGTAGAACAACATTGTAAGCCTTCACGACCATGAGTGGTGGGTTCGTCTTTGATTGGGAAAGATAAGACTTTTAACCGCAAACAATTCTCTAAGCCAAAAAGAATTTACATTAATGCACTTGTACTGTAATTATGTTTCCTCCGACATCTAAATATGTCTACAACCTTTATAGCTGTGGGTGATCCCCTCAGATAAAGTTTTTGGCTATTTGTATTCATATAGTAGACACTAGCCTATTCAATCAAAACGTCGGTGACGCTCCTGTGCCGTTTTAAAATGTTTTATGGTTTTGCGGTTAGGACACGATGAAGTTGGTGTGGCACATAAGGTTACATGTTCGGTGTTATTTGATAAATTTTAAATGACTTACCCCATCCACGGCTGTGACAACAAAGTCATAGCTGGCAGGGCCCTGGTCACGGTCCAGACTTGCACTGGTGCAGATCTGTCCACTTTCTTTGTTAATGGTGAAGTGAGGAGGGGCCACGCCGCCAGGCCCATAGGCCAGAGAATAAGACACAGAGCCAAACGAACCACCGTCAGCATCCCTCGCTTTCACCTGTGGAAAGAAGAGTCTCAATAAACTCATACCAATAATCTAAATATGATGGGGTGTCCGAGTCAAACCAGGACATTTAATCGTGTTTCTTTTATTTCTCTATATAATCTCATACGACACCAATGTTAGTGCTTGGATACCATCAAGGTAGAATGCCTGCTTCATGTCTGAATCTCATCCGGTATTATCATTCACAGACATACGGCCTTCTCTAAAATGGTTGCACCGTTCAAATGTTTTACTGCGGCTAGGAGTCTCATCACTGAACTGGGCTTGAAGACTTCTGTAAAAAGTCCAGGTTTGATCTGAATGCCCCCTTGCATTAAAATAACCTAAAGGTATCATACATATAAAACAGCAGATTAGGAAAAGAGATATTTTTGAAGCAGGACCGTACAATCTTTCCCACTATTAAGCCTGCAATTACACTGGGCATTCATTTCCCTTCAACATGCTCTATCCAAACACACACACACACACACACTGCCATACTGTACGTTAAGACGATTTCTATGTCTCTGGAAGCAAGCAAAGAGAATATAATGACTTTTACAGACACACTAGAGACTAAAAATCATGCCAGAGTAAGAGACACTTTAGCTAGGCTTTGAAATAAATTTTCTTTTCCAACTATTTATAGCAAACAGAAAGGCAAAGAAAGTTTTCTAAGACCTTCTGTAATATTTTGCAATGTTATCTAGTCATTTTATAAAAACATTGTACATGCAAATTTGCACAAATAGACACACCGTACAGATTAAAACAGATTTGTCAGATTTAAACAAACATATTGATGCAATTAGGATTTTCACAGCTTAATGTTCTTAATAGTCAAGCCTAATGCCATTATATCATATCCCACATGAACCCAATATATTTAGATCCCAAGCCCATAAGCTACAGAACAAAGCACAGAACTGCAGGAAAATAAGCTTGCATAGCTGAGATGTTCCGATATTTGTTTTTTTTTTAAATCTCAGCTCCTGAAGCTCCTTCAGATATTTTACAATCTACCAGGGGGTGCTATATTAATAAACACCGCTTTACCACATGCTAAGCCTCCCACACTAGCGTGATAGAAGTCATAAGCGCGGTGACGGTTCCAACCTGAGGCAGCAAAGCGTTCGAGTGAGGACGTGCCTCATGGACAAAGCGATTTTCCATGAAGGCTTGGCTTGACTAAAGAAAGCACAAGGACAGCTCACTCCGCTCGGGGTCTCAGTCTAGCAGAGAATACGAGCTCCCGCTCAGCACTCTAACATAAACATTTCCTTCTGGTTGCCGGCCTGATTGGTGACTATTCTGACTACTTGACACAAGATAGGCAAGGAAAGAAACTCAAGTCAGTCGATTTTATTTAAACCCTGGCAGGACTGACATGTTTCTTTTACTTAGGTGTCAGAAAGTTGGCTGACTTGTTCCGTGCATGTCAAATATTTACGATTCTACGGAGCAATAATGTAAAGCATTATTAGGTTACCAAGGATGAAGGATTAAAAGGCATTCAGGACTGAAATCTAAAATTGAACATTTCACTCCCGCACTCTGGCGAAACTGCATCGACGTTCAATGCAGCGGTTTCTGGGAAACACTAATTTAGTGAAAGCCACCATTTCAAGGGCATGTTTAAGTGTGTGGTAAGATGCCCTTGATTACGCTGAGTGCCACCAGATACTGAAAGGGCACCCAGAGGTAATTCGCACTCTCAAGCCTAACCATTTTATGTTGTATTTGGGGCTGTCAATATTAACATGTTAACAAGATTAATCTAGAAATTTCAACACATGTCAATTTTAGCCAAGTTTACTTGGTTTTACTAAGTTTACAAATGGCCAAGTTTGACCTTAATGGCTTCCCATAATCGCAGTGCAGTTACCCAGCTGTGTGTAATACCGTAAAGGGCACGCTTACCACGGATAATACAGTCACAAGAAAACATCACCAGTTGTGCTGAACGTCAAGTTTTATTATAAAAAAGCTTGCAGATGCAAGTTTTGGGCTCAAGCTCCCTATATGAGGAACTATTTTTACAAGAATAAATTAACTGTAAGATGTGGGAGTCATGGCTCAAGTGGTCAAGACTCTAGGGTATCCATCCTTAGATCTGATGATCCGGGCTCGGGTCCGAATGTCAGTGGGTTGCCACGCCCCATACTACCCAGCCACTTCTGGTCCTGTTCGAGAGATTTTAATAAAAAAATAATAATAATAACTTAAACGGTAATCTTAAAGATATTTTATACATTTTCCAGTTCATGCATTTCTTTAGTCCAATGTTGCATTTTATAATACAAGTAAATCTGAGTATTTTAAAATTGTGATTAATCTACAGACTATGATTGTGATTAACAGGATTAAAATTTTTAACCGATTCAAAGCCATGAATTCCTGAATTCAAAAATAATAGCCATGAAGGATCCGGTGGCTATACCTGAAGGACTGGGGAACATATGCAAAATGGGATGCAGGTCTATGTGTATGTGGATGTGTATGCACCATGCATACACATCCATATACATTCACACTTAGGAATAATTTAGAATAGCCTGTCTATCAGCAGACATGTTTTGGGAGAATGAAGAAAATCGGAGAACCTCAAGACGAACCTCTCAGAAATGCAGAAAACCTGTGAAACTCAAAACAGACAGCAAACTCAGTCCAGAATCAAATGGAGTACCCTAAAGCTACAGAGGTAGCACTGATACCGACTATGCTACCATGCGACCCAACTTCTCTTATTTCTCTACAAACAAAAAAAAATACCTTTAGGGTAGCAGATGAAAATTTTATATATATATATTTTTTAAAAGAGTGCAACAAACCCTAATTATAACCCTTACCTCAGGACCACAGACTCTAAAGACATGCGCCTGTACTTTTTAAAAAAAAAGTCAGTTCGCATTTGCGAGCATAATAACAGACATCTGTTGGCCGGTTCAGAAGTTCACCAATGTTTCGAGCATAAGTGGGTCAAATAATCCAGAAACTTTTCTCACATCTACGTTCCTGAATTCCTACATAAATCCACGGTGCTTTACTTGCTTTTCCCTCACGCAGCAAGGCTTAAACACACAACACGTGCTGATATGTCTACAGGCACATGTAAGATAATTCACAAACAAAACCACAATTTCTGATCATTCCATCGTCCCCAAAAGGACAATGTTTTTCTGCCTTAATGGTCACTCGATCCTTTTCACCGCGGGTGAGAAATCGAGACAGTGCTAAATCTGGACCCCTACAAAGAAGCAGCTGTTTTTGCTTTTTTTTTTTTTCTTTGGAAGTGTGACACAATGAGAACTCCATTAAAGTGAAGGTGAGGGCAGAAATTGGCTGGGAGGGGTTTGTGTTGTCTTTTAGAGAGGGCTGGACGAAGGCTTCAAACAAATAACTTAAGATTCAGGAGAGAAAAGATGGAAACACTGAAGCGCATACAAAAGTGTTGGCACAGGAGGATGAGTGGCGCACTGGTGTTCCTCATGACTCTTGATTGCTGGGTGCCAAGATTTTGCTTGTTTTCTTGATCGACTAAGAAAAGTCTTTTTATATCAGGGGGACTTCCAAGAGTCTTGAAGTGCGGTGTGGTTCTGACGGTCATAATCAGTGTTTCGGGCTGTACGTCCAGCTGGCAAGTGCCATTGCATCATTGGTTTACTACTTCATTCAAAATGGCCTTTAAACAAACCAATTAGCAAAGCAAATTCACCGAAATAGTGGCATTCTGTATCCAACGCAGCCAGACTGTGAAGGCACGCTGTGAGCAACGTCTGATGCCCATTACTAGGCCGGCCTGGCTTTACTTAAATTGCCCAATAAACAGAAATTGAACCTCATTTATCATGCTGGATACAAACTAATGCAAGAATATTTAGACAAGAAATATGGGGTTTATAAAAATCCATTGTCTAAGCCAAAAAAAAAGTTGTATTGTACAAGAACTGAGTTCACAAATTTATAATACATACAAGGGTCGTTCGAGTCAAACCAGGACTTGTGATGAACCGTCTAGTGAATTAAGGCAGTAAACTGAATGATATTCACAAAAGATTTTAAGCATGGCATAGTGATGAGATTATTAGGTGCAATAAAACATTTGAATGATGCAAACATTTTAAAGAAAGTGTATGTCCGTGAATGATGATCTTGGCCGAGTTGGCTCTGAGCCCACTTTAGTCGTTCCCATGAACATGCAACATGTGGAAGAGGCGCAGATATATGCGAGGTATAGCCCCGTATATAGTCATTTTAACACATTTGGGGCATTAAAGGAGTTCCTGGGAGGCAGGAATTTCAGACATAAAGCAGGCAGTCCAATCATGGCTATATGATTATAAGGTATACTGAGAAAACTCTCTACCTTGATGGAATCCAAGCACTAGTGACACACTGGGACAAGTGCTGTAGTGTAGCAGTGAATCATATGGAGAAATAAAGGGAGGTTTTTTAACTCGCACAACCATACTGATTTGACTTGTACAAAATTCATTCATAATTCGCAATATAATGTAAAGAATAGCCTATTAATTTAAAGCTTAACTGATCAGCCTTTGATGGAATAATTGGTAAAAATGGCCAAAGTTTTAAAGATAAGACACATTGTTACATTTAAATCGGTTATTTAAATTACATCATAAATTGTGAAATTGTTCATATTAACTAATTAATACAAATAGATTTTCAATCAGCGCAAAAGTAATGGCACCCTATAAAAGGAGGGATTGTTAGTGTCTAGAGAAGCCGATTAATTTTCTTGCTTTGGCTGAGCTGGATCTTTGGAAGACTTGCACATGCTACAATTACAACGTTCTCCTATATTTATTTATTTGTTTTAGCTATTTTGTTGTTTGTGCAAATCGTTATATGCAAATCAGCTGTGCCGTAAACATGCATCTAATTGTTATGTATAGATAAATGCGACATTGGTTAAAAACTTTGATTTTGTGTGACCAAAATATCAACACACAGTGCTGTGTAGTGTATATTCCTTTTTCTTTATCCTAAATTTGATGGATTGTGCATGGCAGTGATATCCGTCTTCTCTATATCTTTGGAGCAACACATTAAAAACATTCACACTGGCCAAAAAGACATTCTTCAAAGGTCTTTGTTCTCACTGATAAATCACAGTATAGCTACATCACATTATATGTGTTGCGTGATGTTTTCATTAAGACATGCATGTACTATTATACTGTATAAAGGCGAGTATTGTCTTGAACGTGAACCACATGGAGCATTACATCAACGTGACAGAGGCAGTCAGTAGCGCTGGCTAAGTGTTATGTTCAATAAGAGGAAATTACAAAATACACACAGCCATCGGAGAGTGTGCTGGCATCGTTTCAAAAGTGACACGGACTCCCCATGAAGTAAAGCAGAGAACAGTATGATGCAATGCAAAGGGAAAGAGAGAGCCAATTATAATCTTTTTCTGCTAAAAGATTATAATTGCACTGTTCCAGGAACACAACATCAGTGTGGTTTGTTTATATTGCAAGCTTTGTATATATTGTAATGAACAGAATATACAAATAGAAAAGAACGGTGATGCCAAGCCAAGGTTCGGATTAAGGGCAAAGCGACAGGATTGTACATTACTGTCAAACTGAGATATCTAATTTTAACTATATGCAACACTTTTCACACAATTTAGGCATTGTACCTGAGTACCTATTCATGAGGATGCCTCGGGGTCTGTGTGCATGGAGTTTGCATGTTCTTCGCGTTCTTGATAGGTTTCCTCCGGGTACTCTGGTTTCCTCCCACAGTCCAAAGACATGTAGATTAGGCTAATTGCCGTTCCCAGATTGCCCGTAGTATGTGATTGAGCGTGTGAGACAAATTGGTTAAACAATTTGTCCAGATTCTTTTATTTATTTTTATGGCAAACTACCTACCCCCCCCCAAAAAAATAAACACTCTACATTATTAAAGTTCATAAGTGCTGAATATTTTTTCCTTATTTGTTGATGTTTATTTAATTTTATTTATATATATTTTTTAAGTATGTAATAAAATGTTTGTTTGTTTCTTGGCAAATCCATGCAAATCTAACCTTATAGTAAAAAAGCAGGCATAATTCATAGCGTTCTTACTAAGCGTTCTACCTAGCGTGCTTTTTTTAATTCCTATTGTATTTGTATATTTTAAATATGCAGACACTAAGGAAACAATTTCCTTTGGGATTAATAAAGACTTATCTTATCTTATCTTTTTTTATCTTATCTTATCTTATCTTATTTTATTTTATCTTATCTTATCTCTTAAACGATCTGGTAAAAATTATTGTTGAGCATCATAAATCACAAAAAGTGCATGAAATGTGTAGGTAAAATTTTCCCTTAGATTATAGTAATCTATAACTTCTATCCTGACTGTCCATAAACACTGATGCTATGCATGTAATGTTATGTACTGTACAGTTTGTAAAGAAGGTGTAGGCTGCATAGATTTTCCTCAACCACCTAAATATTGCAACAGCAGCATTTGTGCAGTTACAGTGAATGTGGTGCTGCATAGTAAGAGCTGGTTCTCAAGTGACGCCTAAAGCTTAAAGGGGGGCTCTAGCACAGTCTTCATTCAGAGTGACTGTTACGAATGAAGCCATGCTAGCTGACAGTGGACAGTCAATCTCAATATGGCGTTTTATTACAGCGATCAGTCAAATCACGTGACTCAATACAGACACCCGAATAAACGGATGCATTTATGATAGATGGCTATATATATATATATATACAGTATATGATAAATGGCTGCTGAAAATAATAAAGAAAGGCTGAGAACGAATAAGGACGAATAATGTGAAAGAAGGATTAATGTATATTTGATAATGTTTATTATATAAAAAAAAAGACAATTTATCGCAGCTGTTGGCTAGACTTTCTCTCTTTAACTCTCACTTTCTCTGTCTCACTCTCTGGCATTAGATCAGAGAGGCAGAGAGTTAAGTCGAGGGGGATGCTGAGATACCTCCCACTGTCCGTTGCCTCCCTGACCGTCGACAGGAAGGAAAGCAGCGGGTCTCTGCATCAGCTCAGAGCCATAGAGCTGAAGCAGTTCTGACACACACACACACACACACACACATACAAACGTGTGGGAGACAGCTAAAAAAAATTCTACGCAGGGAAGAAAAAAAATAAAGGGAAAGAACGAGTGCATGAAAGGCTCACATATTGTGGAGGGAATAAAGCCAAACTTTTCCCTTAACAAGGTAGAAATCGTTTCAAAGGGTTCTTTTATGCTACTTGTGGATACGATGTTTACTTTTTCCCTGATCTAAGTGCTAAAAAGCTCTCACATAGCGCTTTTAGCCAAGAATTCACTTACAGTAGATGAGCAAGACAAAGGTCTTCAATAGACTTGGCAGTTTTTTTATTCGTATCATGGACAAATTTTGTTTACGCCCCAGACAGAAAGAAGACAAATGACTTTTGTGCCAAACACGGAATTCTTTATTTGTACATTTAAATAAGATTTGTGCTATAAAGGATCACCCGGAGTGCATATCAAGCTAAAGTTACACAGAAATTCCCGGAGACATACAATAGTGAATCATCAATCCTCTGGTCTGTAGAGGTTTTCCTTCATCTTTTATGTCTTCTCTTCCCTATGACCAGAAGATAATCCAGAAATGGGCACAGGCGCTTTCAAGTTAGCGCTCAATATTTCTCCATAATATCTTCTATATAATAGATCGGCGTGACATCAGCGGGGCCATCCTCCAGATTTGTGGAGTGCACGGCGTCTTCCAGATGTCTATTAAAAAGATTCGGCTGTATTATGACATCTCTGTAAAACATCATATACATGTCAAAACCGCTGAGTGTCTTTATTCGGGTTTGTGAGCACCGCAACCTGGATTGGATCCCAAATATGTAACCGTGTGAGCCTCGGGCCAAGACGCTATCATCAGCATCATCGTGATCACATGCTGACCGGTCAATGCTGCAACCGAGTCCAAGTGCCTCCCTGAACCCCTGAGCCAAACGTTCTGAGAACAGCTATGGATATTAGGGATGTAACCTGAGGTTTAATAGAGAAATAAAGAAATGCATTTTACGAATTGCCGATGCCCTGGTTTGCTTTATAAACTATTAAACAAGAATTAATAGGATTTGAATGCTTTTCAACAACACCGCCAAAAAGGATTAAATCTGAGGACTGGATTGGGTCCAAATGTTGTCTTCTTCAATCAAATAGATTAAGGGCATGCTTTATTTTAGATCAGGCAATGCAAAAAGTGCAATTTATCAAAAAAAATCTCAAAAACCCTCTAGAGGACCCAGGTGTGAAGCGGTCTTGGAGCAGCCAGACTTTAAAAATAACAAAGTCTTCACGCATTGCGGCTTTTTTGTCTCTCACCTTGACGTGGTAGAAGGTGCAGAAGTTTGGCAGTAGAAGAGAAGAGTGCTAATTCAGCATAACCAGAGGTAAGTACAAGGAGGAGCACCGACAGACCGAGGAATAGGGTTTCGTTCTCTCCTGTCCTCCTCGCATGTCAGGTTTGTCTTTCAGCCGGGCCTGCAGCTGGAGGCGATTAAAACACTGGACAATTTATGTAGGAAGAACAGAGGGCATGTTTTTTTTTTTCCTCTTTAAAAAAGACATGCGGTAGAGCAGAAAAAAAATATATATAAAAAAAGAATCAACACCAAAATAAAAACAAGGAAACTGCACATAAATATACCTACATGCCATGGCCACCACATCCCAAAGGATACTCAAAAGAAGAAGAAGAAGAAGAAGTCAGGGCAGCTTTAAAATGACCAGCCAAAGTAAATCCACTCATACAGCTGAACTTGTCCACCAAGGCAGACAAATTTCCCCCAAAGCTTTTCCTTTGGCAGGATACCTAACCAAAACCAAAAGTTCCAGTGGGAAGGTAAGCTGACAAGCGCTTCCACCCCATCAAGCGTGACAGAGGCAGCACAAAAAGTCACCGCCGGCATCTCTGTCTCGTGCTGTGCATCTCCGATTACTTTCTAAACGTTAAAGGGAAAAACTCATTTCTGGCTCTTTTACACGAGTGTGCCGATCAGTGGCCTGGTTGCTGGAATAAAACGAAAAATAGAGCTCTTGGGGAAATTGCTAGGTTTCATTTGTGGCCTCGCACTCACTTTAAATAACAAATCCCCCAACAGATGTGGATGCTGCTATTACGGGTCAAGAATCGAAGTATGCGTACTGTATGTGAGGGAGTTTTAGTTAAAGGGTTTGGCTTGCCATCTATAGCTGGGTGTAATATTTCCATGGCTCGTGAAATTGTTTGCTGTTATATAGCCGGCAAGAGTCTGACATGTGGTTTAAATCATTAATCTTTGCGCTTATCTTCACACCACTCCCGCAGCTTGACGGGGCACGGTTTCAAAGAACGGTTTCAAATCGACTCCTCAACGTCCGTCCAAGGTGCTATACATGACCGTGACTACATTTTGAAACTTTGGGTTAATAGCACCAGTACTTGCATAACCACTTTTTACTTCTAATTAGCTGTCAGAGTCAATCTTCCTTGTGTAACGACCATGTAAGTCTATTGGGTAATGACTAGAAGGGAAATTTTAAAACTTGTAAATATGAGTGATGTTTAAAAGCTGTGCAAGGGACTCCAGTTAAGAGCTATCAGTCTCTCTCAGTTATGAAAGTTCAAACGCTTAACTTTGCACTACCATGCGTTGGTATGTTTGTTATTTTTGTTTTTAAAAAATCCACTTTCCTTGTACCTCATCCATCCAGTAGCCAATAAAACAGACATAGTAACACTTTTGTTCTAATGTAAAAAAGATTTTTATGCAGCCAAATAACTCTAATTTGCTTTATAACAAGGTTACTCTTCCTGAGATTTTATTTTTTTGAACGATGGCTTTAATTTTATTCTATGTGGGCTGAAGGATCAATTTTGTTGGAGACACTTGAAGATTGCCCTTGAGAGAATTTGCTGTGCTGTCTTGTACGTGGCAGTCTGTTACCACAACTCTTGGTCTTGTCAGAATTTTAGTTGGTGTCTATTTTGTTTTCATTGGTTTTATAAGCTTGTTTTTACTGTTGGACTGTACCGCTTGTTCTTATTCAGTGGCTGCTTTCTGCACGTACCACTCTTTATTCGCCCGTCATGCTTTGCTTGGCTTGATAGATAACTATTCTTATTGGACCACTGGCAAATTACCGATCAGAACTAGCACCACCACTAGCACCACCACTTCACTAAGTTGTAAACATTATTTGCAACAAATCAAAAGGCATAATTTATCTACAAATCCGCCTTTCTAGATCATAATTCATCTAGATTTCCATCCAACAAGTTTATCAATCCATCAAACCGTTTATCCATCCTTCCAAGTTAGTGGCGCGCATCATGATTAGGTACAGTACTGTATGTGCGGTACCTCCAAAAAATTTTAATCTGACTTTTAAATCTGACTAACCACCCCCAGTAATTCTCATGTTATTGTAGGGGTGGGAGGTGGGTCAGATTTAAAGGTCACAGTACGAAGAAAGTATTTTGAGTAGAGTGTTTCAAGAAATAGAACCACCTAGGCTCTGAGGAAAATATCACAGATAGATACAACCAAGAAAGAACTGCAAGACCTAGCAGGATTTGGCAAACTTTCATCCAGAACAGCTAGGACTGGTTAAAATTACTCTCGGACCAGACTGGATTCATTATCTGTCTTCAGGGGTGGGCTGGATTTGTCAATCTTACAGCTGGGAGTGGGAGGGATTGGCTAGATGTTCTACAAAAGTACGCAGGGTTGGCCAACCTTTTTACAAATGTGTAGGCAGGATTGGCCTGTTTAGAGGGGGGACAAGATGGGATTGGACAAGTTGGGCCACACTGGGTGGGAGGGGGTAAATTTGTCTAATGTCAGGATTAATAATTATTAATTAAACTTACTAAATAAGATGACAGAATTGGTCATACTTATACTGGTGTGAGTCGGAATTTATCAAAGCTGCTGTAGGAGCAAAGAAGATAAGGTTATTGGTTTATTGTGGGAATGAGTGAAATTTGTCAAATTTACTATGGGAGAAGGTAGAATTGGGTTTTGCAGGCATAGCTTAGATTGGTCAAATGAACTGCTGGAGCAGGTGGGATTCATAAAATGTAAGGCAGGAGCAGGATGGATGGGTCAAACATACAGTATGCTGGAAGTGGGTGGATTGGTTAAAGTAACTGCAGGAGCAGGCAGGATTGGGTAAGTTTTCTGCAGGAGTGGCCTGGTCTGGGGAGGACTAGTTAACCTTACTACAAAAGTAGGCAGGATTACAGCAAGAACTGGGGGGTTTCTTTAAACTTCCTGCAGGAGTGGGTTGGATTTGTCAAACCTACTCCAGAAGTGGATGGAAGTGATTACATTTACTGTGAGAATGGATGAGATAGGTTAATGGTTAAATCAGTTGATGGCAGGTGGGACTGGTCAAACTTTCCACAGGAGTTTTTAGAGATCGTCGGTTTACACTGGTCAAATTAATTGCAAGAACAGGTTGACTTACTGTGCCAGTGGGCGGATTTGGTCACATTTAGTGCAGGAGTGGGTGAATTGTCAAATGCATTGCATATGTAGGAGTCAAACCTTCTGTAAAAGCTGGCGAGATTGGTCAATAGCATTTGCAGAAATGGATGAAAAATAAAAGTTCTGCTTATACCCCAAAATTATAATAGCTCAGACTACATATACTGTATGTAGACTAGGCACACATCTTTCTATCGTACAGCATCAATAGATATGTCTTCAGAAACCATGCTGATTTGTGATATTACAGACCCTACTAAAATCTTGAAATTTACAATTTAAAGCTCATTTAAGGCTGCTTGTAATAACACACCTACAAACTGTGATGTTCTAATTATATTTACAAGCTTCCAATTTTTTACACCAATGCACTCTGCTGTTTACGCTGCTGTGTGCCAGGCCTTTCGGAAGCAGGGCTTGCTGTTGTAAGGAAAATGAAAGAAAGGGGACATGAGTATCTATTATAAACTACACTGTGGGGACTGCACTGATGTGGCTTATGGCAGGGCTGGAATTCTCGAATTGGCTCCTCGAGGTTGTACAGAATGCCTGGGCCCACAGAGCCTGGCATGCACAAACACAAACCACTTCCTGCAGTTCAGTGCCCACGTAAACAGCATTTCTCGCTTGATGTGCAGGTTGTGTAGGACAGTAGGGTTTTTCCCATAAAACAGGAAAAAAAACTTGATATGGCCATCTTACTATACCATAGAAGATAATAAGTATACAGTAAGCCATAACTTGTCGGTTACTGGCTGTAATTATTTAATTGTTAGAAAGACTGTGTCAAATCCAATTTTTTAGATTTTGAGAATCATCATACGAAAAAGTAGAAACTCAAATAAACAATATAGCACATGTTCCTAAATCTTAATTCCACATATCGTCATTAAGGCATCCTTTTTATACTGTCTGTTATAGTTGGAAATTACCAGGGATCACCCGATTCAATATTATTACTGTACTATACCTAGATTCCGATTCGATTTGCATTGTGATTCTGATTTTAGAAATATACTTATTTGTATTTTTTTTTTCATATTTTGTTACAATTCAAAACAAATAATTTGATACGCAGGGCTGTTCGAATAGTTAAGAGCACAGCACCAGTGGGATTTTAGAGAAATGACAGCATTTTACAACCTTAAATGTACCTACTTATAGTCTATACTGTGTTATCCTGTATAGAGGGGCCCGGGGGCCTGGAGCCTATCCCAGGATACTTAGGGCACACTCACATGCTCATGCACACACTACAGGCAACTTGGGAATGCCAATTAGCCTACTCTGCATGTCTTTGGACTGTGGGAGGAAACTGGAGTACACAGAGGAAACCCATCAAGCACAGGGAAAAGATGCAAACTCTATGCACACATCATCAAGGTCGGAATCAAACCCTCAACCCTAAAAGTGCAAGGCCACAGTGCTAACCACTTAACCACTGCCCCTTACCCCACTGTGCCACCTACCTTAAATGTAAATAGATACTGTATATATATATATATATATATATATATATATATATATATATATATATATATATATATATATATATACTTTAAATGCATTTTGGGATCAATGTGGAGATACAGGAATAGAAAAGAATTGTTATACAGCACTGAATCTTTTTTGTTTTTGTTTTGTTTTGTTTCTACAATCTGTATCTGTTTAGTGCTCCAAAAGTTTGTAGTGAGATTTGGATTAGACTACAGTATGCACAGTGACTGGTTGTTTTTGTCCTAAGCAATCAGCAGTGGTGGGCAATGTACACAAACCCTGCAATTGAGTTAAAGTACAGATATCTTAGGTAAACTACTGCTCACTTAAAAGTAGACATTCTCCATTTATACAAAAGTACTTACCTTTAAATTTACTCAAGCACCAAAAAAAAGACACAGCTCACAGGAGCTCTCTCTCACTCTTTCTCTTTCTCTCTGTGCTATCCACATGTAAATGTGCTGTTTTACTGCTGCCTGCAACCACCTCTGATTTTGATTTCAAACACCTGCTACATAATTAAGTGTTTTACAGAGGGAAGGCAATGGCATTTTATTACACATACAGTAATAGTCAGCAGGTGGCCTCTCATTTCAAATATTATACAGCATCGCCATGAACAGATCTAGAGAAATAGAAAAAAACAGATATTTGCTGTAGGATATAATGGAGTAAAAGTAAAAAGTGAAGTACGGCTATGTTAAATACAGTCCGTACCTACAGTATTGAAATAAATGTACTTAGTTATATTCTGCCTCGAGCAACTGGGATATCATATCTGACGACTTGCTTCAGTCATGAATTTCAAAATCATATAAAATAAAAACATCCTGATGACATAGTTGGGCGAGCTTTGTTAGGAACAAAACAAGTAAAAAAAAACAGTTCACTTAATTTTCATACCGATGTTAAAACTCCATATTTCTGTTAGTTCTGACTGTAGTTTGATTTTGTGAAAAGTGATGCAAACTTTTATACTCCTTCCTTCTTCTTTGTCACAGTTTTCATCTCAAGATTTGTTGAAAGGGACTTTAAAAAAAAAAAAAAGAAAGAAAGAAAGAAAAAGAAATTTACACTTTGTCTAAACACCCCCTTCGGACTGTTTATCTTCACGTAAAGACTAAACATCGTAAACGCTTTCAGGTGTTTTATGAGAGGCCAGAGGGCTGTGTTTATGGAAAGTATATTTCCATTGCAACTTGGTTTTAAGCTCGTGAAAACAGTAATCATGGAAAAGTTGATCGGAGACAATGGCCGTGTAAGCGTGGATTATGATTGAACAGTGCTGGAACACACCGCTGCAAAGCTGAAGTCTTTCCCGGACATGGCTACGGCTTTAACCGGGCTGACTTTGAACTATTTTCAGTAGATGTAAGGTTTTATTGTTTTTTAAAAGGGCAGAGTACAAGTTAGAAAAAAAAAAAAAACACCTGCTTTTAACGGTGTTTGAATCGCTGCCATCACAGTTAAACTCTTTACCTCGTCATGGTTTTGTAGACTTCACACTGTTTCCACAGTCGCGTTCTTCCCTGGCGACTGTTTCGAATTTATAATTCTACGATCAAAGCATGTATTTATGAAGAAACAAACAAATACGACACCAGCCACATTCCGTCTTTGGTGTGTTTACAGACTGGGGTTAGCGGGTTGAAATTTTGAATAGGACTCATTTAGGCGGATAAACATGACAACATGATGAAAAGCTCAGCGATCATTTCAGAAAGGAACGGAATCACAACAACACAGTGTCACATCCTCCGAGGGCAGTTCGTCAGTTCAATATCCCACTGCGCTTCATTGAGATGGAGTGGACAACCGAGCACATGCTTCGAGCATCGCACCACAACAAGAGAACGTTCGCGCCGGCTGACTCGACAAACACACTCTGCCCTGACACAAAAAGGGTAATTACCAATATTTAGCACATGTCTGTATTTTTCTGACCTGGCGCCATCGTGTATCCGCAGAGAAGCGCAGCTATGAAGTCTTCCATCAGAACAAAAGTTTGGCTCGTGCTCTGAGCTGCATCTGCAACTCATCAACAAAACCATCAGCCCAAACACAGAATGTGCCACAACATTGCCTCACACTCCTCCACAAAGCTGCACAACACTGAAATGAGACACACAACAGCATATTGCCTTCCAAGTTCCCTGGCAACCCCACACACGCACGCACACACACACACACGTCTCTATTCTTTATTATTCTGGCCTCAGGCAGAAGACAATATGTAGGTACTGGGGTAGACGTTGTAAGCACCTGGCAACAATGCGTCCTCTGACGGAGTCAGGCCTTTAATCAGAGTCTCCGTGGAGGAGGGGAAAAAAAAAAACACCCTTCTCATCCCTCCACATCAACATGAGGTGCCCCTGCCAGCTCCGTGAGCCTGTGCTACATTTAACCCTAGTGGCTCGTACTACGGCAGCTTCCAGTCAAGCTGCGTTTCTGTTTTAAAAGCCAGTTTGGGTTTTGTGCCAGTATGGGGACTGTGGGAACCTGTATTCACAAACCAGCCACACAAATGTTGGAACTTCTACACATGGTGGGGAGCCAAAGCGATGCGGTACTTCATTTGTAGCACTGGAAGAAAAAAAAAAAAAGTCTTTTTGTAGAAAACTATAAATAGGATTAAAGTGTAAAGTCAGATGGCTCGAATGTCAGCAGGAACGAGTAAATGCCAAATACGAAATGTTAAAGAACACGAAGTATGTTGAACCCTAAGAGTCTGTGCCAGGGTTACCAGGTAGATGGAAAAAACTCTCTCTAAATCTCAAGCAAATACCAACCGTCTAAAGCCTTCATTCTTTGTTCTTTAACTCACACAGTCAAATACTTGTTATATATTGGTGTATTTACAAGAAATATCAATTATGCAGTTTCTCTAAACAATTATTTAACCAAAGGCGTGCTTTTTGTTAGCATTTGGCAGACCTCCTTCTCCAGAATTCCTTCTAATCTCGATCAAACACATTCCCAAGCTACTACAAATAGAAGGTCTAAGAATAAAATCAAATTAAAACCATGTTGAAGTGAAAATAGTATGAGTTGGCTCAGCGCCAAAATCATCAAGGATTTTACATTTAAGTGCATAATGCATAATTTTAGAACATTCATTTAGTCATCTGTATCCTGTGTAGAGATATCTCTGAATGAGAAAGTGTGGACATGGGAGAGAAATCCTGTCCATCAGACAATAACAAGGGGTTTGGGTCAAACTCACCGACGCTGGAGCTGTCAGGTAGCAGTCATGCAAACCTGCTGTACGGATTGCATGGCATATTTTGATACAGGCGGCTCGTGGCTTAGTGGTTCGCACTGTGTGCATGGAGTTTGCATGTTCTCCCTGTGCTTAGTGAGTTTCCTTTGCTTTCCTTTCACAATTTAAAGACAGGCAGATTAAGGGAATTGGCATTCCCAAATTGCACATAGTGTGTGAATGAGTGTGTAAATGTTGACCGGAGATCCTACATGGAAATAGGTACATTGCTCACCACTGGCCTTGATGTCCCTAGTTGGACTACAGAGGTTCCAAGATGGAGGGGATGGACGGATATATCTGTATAACCTGAAGCCTGACCAAGGGAAGGCGCAAGGAATGAATGGGGTGTCAACCCATCACATGGCACAATCACACACACTCCCAATCACAAACAATAAGCTATGTGGAAATGCTTATCAGCCTATTCATGCATGGGAGAAAACCTTAGAACCTTAGTACCTTTAGCTCATGTGCATATACAGTAATATATCAAATTAACATAGGCTTTCTCTAATACACCAGTTTACCTGATAATCCAGTGTTTGAATTAAAAATCACAACAGCCCGCAAGTCCCTAACACACACCCCAACATCAACCAGGTACCATGATCTAAATGAAAACTGTTGACATGGCAACCCTGTTCTTACTCATTTCATCCATAATATATTTCATACTCAAAACCAAATCCTGTTTAATTCACTTCTACCCGCCGCAGAGTACTTTTACTTTATTAACCTCGTTATCTCATTTTCAAGGACTTTTCCCGGCTCAATAAACCTGTTAAACACACTCCCCGCATTCCTATGTGAAGGATGATACAAACATCATTATAGCGTACGCTGGCTCTCAAACATCTCCAGTCCGAAACGCTCGATACACTGTAGCAGCCGCTCACTGCAGAAATTAATCATTTGGAGTGTCGTGGAACGGAGCGGACGCCGAGACGAGAGTCTCTCGCTGTCAAGAGCGTGTGGGTCAAATGAAATAATCTCGGTTTACCAAAACGCTCCGCATAAACAGTTTCAGGCCCATGCCATAAACACGGTTACACTCTGCTGCCTTTAACAGATAGGTCTGAGATACGGGTTTGTCTAAAAGGAGGTCACTGCTCCTTTGCTGCAGTCCAAGCAGAAAAACACACTCGGGTAATGTAGATGGCGTAGACAGTGTGTGTTTAGATTCAGCTCTGTAGTTTCGCTGGCAGGCGCATTAGTGAGTAAACAGATGAACGGTTTCGTACACATGGGGCCAGGGGGAAAAGAAAAAAAATCATAGTTTAGGATCCTGCTAAACGCTGCCAAAGTTGTGTCTAAAAGACTTACAAGCGTAACCTTTGATTAAGAATAATTAAGACATCTAGTACAAATCAGATTTTTTTTTTCTTGCTCAATTCCGTAAAGGATCTACACCGGAATAATGATAAGGTGTAGGGACACTCGGGGAGGCATGTGTTTTGATGGATGAAGTGCCTAATGCACGTTTGTGTGTGCTAAGGCCTGCACAGCTGTGAGTGTGTCTGAAAGTGAGATTAATTAAACCCAGTCTGGATGTAAACCAATAATTATCCTTGTTAGCATTTAAAATTTGCAGCGCTGTGTGGTTTTGTTATGTCTACTTTCCTATGGCTTTTTTTTTTTTCCTTTTTTTTCCTTCAAAGGAAGCTGAATCATAAATGTTGCTTCGAGAAAAACTTGTTATTAAGCCGCTCCAAATATGGGCTTTGATAGAATTTTGTTCTCAGGGCTTCTGCCCAGCGCAAACAAAATGATTTCAGCGAAGTCTGATTTTATTGTGCAATGATTCATTGGAATGCAGTGGGCTGAATCAGACAAAACACTGCTGAATCTAGATGGAAATCAGAGCAGGACATGAACAGCTGACTGTCCGGTTAGGAGCTGGCGCACAATCATCAGTACTCGACAGCGTGTCTGGACAAACAAATGAGCTTAGTTTAGGTGCATGCTAACCAAGTGGAGAAAAATATTATTAAGCCGGATTGATGAAAAAAAAAAAAAAAGGCAGTTTAAGAGCGTTCGTTATTCCGGCTCTCGCTTCTCTGCAATGTGCTTTATGGTAAACTGCTTATCCAGCTTCCAACAGGACACAATTTCAACAACTCCCAGATGTTTTATAAATTATAGTGACGGTTCACTTCCAGGAGAATTGTACATATGTGATTTGTGTGCCACTTTTAGCATACCCGATATGTCAGAAAGCGAAAGAAAAAAAATTGAAAAAGGAAGGCTGTGAATAACGGTAATAAAATCCTCATGGACGTTTCATCAAGTCTGACATAAATTAAAACAAAAGAACAAAATGAGTCTTTTCTCACTATGAAATTTCATACAAACTGTCAATGCGAGTGAACATTTCCATTTATTAATGATAAGTGGCCGTTATACAGTACTCAACATTATCGTCTACACGGTTTTATCCTGCATCCTGAGTGGCAGGGGGCCCGGAGTCTATCCCAGGAGACTTACTGTAGGGCTTACTGAGGCGGGGTACACATACACTTACACGCTACGGGCAATTTGGGAACACCAGTTAGCCTAATCTGCAGGTGAGAGGAAGTGTGAGAGGAAACTGTGAGAGGAAACCGGAATACGGAGAACACCTCATGCACACAGAGGCGGGAATCAAGTCTGAGGGGAATCGAACCCAGACCCTGGAGGTGCAAGGTGACAGTGCTAACTGCAAGAGTGTCGTAAAAAAAAAAAAAAAGGTTAAATTAAGAAAAAAAATTATAAATAAAAAGCAGTAAGCAGTAATTAACGACACAAAGTCAATAATTAGTGTTATAACGGTCCTCATTGTTCCATCATCTTTATCCTGTGTGCAGTGTCGCGATGGGCCTGGAGCCTATCAAATTGTTTTCCCTAGAATACTACTGTTTGGAAATATTTTTTTTGTACTGACTTAATACAAAAATTATAAACTAAACATGCAGAACAAAGTTTTGTACTTTTGCCCAGTACTGTATGTATTATGCACTACAGTACACCTTAATTAGTAGTGTTAAGGGTGTGAAGTAAGGAATAAAACACCTAGCGATGTGCTACAGTCAGCACAGCCTCACTGAAACTGGATCGATTGGAAAGTTATTACAATCTTTAGCTATCCATTATTTATTGAATTTGTGCCCACTGAGGCTTCAGATTCCTCTTCGTTGCTGACAGAAGCAGATCCTAATGAGGTGTTCTGCGGTTGTAGGCCATCTGCCCTAAAGATGTACTTGTTTTGCATTCAGAGATGTCTTTCTGCTCAACAGAAGTTGTAAACAGTGGTTGTCTGAGTTAGCGCAGCCTTCCCGTCGGCCTGAACAATCAGCATATCATCAATTAATCATCACAGTTATGTGAGTAAAAAGTTCCTCTATTTTTCCACTGTATATAATCCCCTGCTACACCTATTTCAGTGCTTCACTCATCCTTGGATAGTGGTGATGGGAAGTTTAAATCATTTTAGTGACTCTTTGTGAGTGAGAATCAAAATAAATGAATCTTCTTTTGAGTCATTTAGTTCATTTCCTTCTTTTGTTCAGAAATAAAATAAAATGTTACATTTTCAATAAACAGGCCGCCAACACGTCTACATACACAAATATTACAATGCAGCTAAAGAAAAATTATGATAAACAGAATGAGCAGCTCACCTCTCATATCTTCTGGTCCGAATTGTTCGTTTTTTTTTATCTATTGCACTGCATAGTGTCTATGGGAGTCATGTGACAAAAGAACAAACGACTAGAAGTAGAAGAGTCACTGAGAAGAACCGTTCAATTCTCTTCCCTGTGTACTGCACTGCATAGCGTCTATGGGAGTCACGTGACAAAACGATTCTGACCAAAGACTTAAAGGTAACTACTCATTTCTATTTCCTGTACGTAATCAACTGAGGCTTTGCGATGCTTTACGAATAGTTCATGAACGACCCATCAATATTGGATACCATCAAGGTAGAAAGGTTTCTCAGTACGCCGGAGCCATGATCAGACTGCATACTTCATGTCTGGCCTCCCAGGAACTCCTTTAATAGTCCAAACACTTGAAAATGGCTTGGAGAGAAGTCAGGACTGTACGGGGGATGTGGCAATAACTTCCAGCATGAGGTCACGCATTGTCCTTCTTTTGATGATCAAACCGGTCTATTTTTTCCAATTAAAGGGCCATTAAAGGAGTTTCTGGAAGGTCAGCGTTTCAGATGTGAAGCACACAGCCTGATCCTGACTTTGGCATATAGAGAAAACTTCATAAAACTTTATAAAATCCCATAAAGAAAGTCCCAGATTACTGTATATGTAAATATTGTCTATACTTTCTGTTTCTCCACAAACGAGCAACTCTAATTTAGTCAAGGGCGGAGTAAATATTGTAAAAAAAAAAAGACTGCCAAGGTTAATAAAATAATTTTTCCAGGGATCATGTTATATTTAATATACAGTATGTTAGTTATTTAAAATTAACATATGGTCAAATAATCACAAAATTCTAGAAAATTTGCTATTCTTTTAAAAGTTTTTTTTTTTCCCCAAGCTTAGAATATAAGAACATCTTTAATAAAAGTATGAGTTCGAGTCATTACTGATTTCCTGTTTATCAAAATCAAATATCTAGCTCGAAGTGTAACACAAGCGATGACATCCTTTTTAGATTGAAAATGCCACTCTAAATTTGAAACACAGTAATTGAAATCGATTTTCTCCCCTGTAACTGTGATAGTGCAGGAGTTGTGGCCTACTATACAGAATGAATTTTCAGCCCAGGTTCATGCATTGTGTCAAAACTTTCCCAGCAGTTTGTGAAATGAAAACATGGCTCATGGAACAAACTGCAAACTCTAGAAAGATACATTTGGTTACTCTTATTCCACGATGCTATGACTACAGTATGTAGGACTATCGTAGATACTGTATAAAGACTGAACTTCATGCCTGCATGTGTTATCAGACTTGTCCATATTCTGGGCATTTCTTATACAGTCCATTTGGTGGGGAACCCCTCACTTATGAGGCCAGAACAGGTTCTGCTCCTGAAGAAACTCAACACTCGGGACGAGTCTTGAAGTATTTGACGTTGTCGGCTTTCTGCACCATTTATGGTTGAACGAAAGATAACTGTGAGGAAAAACAGGGTCAGTGGGCCCCCTGCACAACGGGACCTCCTTCTAAATTCATGGCTATCACTGATCGGTTGATAAGGCAGCACAGCTCATTTGATCGCGGACCCCTTCCAGGTGGGTAATTACTGTCTGCACCGGGAACCCCAGCCAGAATTGCGATATTGCGTGGCGTAAGACTAGGCGCTTGTACCCCAGATGTTTAACATTTTTCACACGACTGGACTTTTTGTTATGATCTCAACATTTCGCAGGTTTGGAAATAGACAGGATGTTGGCCTCACTCTCGTAAGCCTAGATGTCATTTTAAATGTCAAATGTCCTCTTTTTTCCCCTGTTTTTACATCTAACTTATAGTCTGTTTGGCTTTTTTTGATTTCGTTCACTTGACCTGACATTGTAAACATTTTGCAAACAGTTTGCTCACAGTAGTGTTCCCTGACTCCTTGGCATGGCGTGCTTTAATCAGCTCTTCTGGCTGGTTGTCACAGAGGTTGAACAATTTTTCACAGAAAACAAACTGCTTTTTCTTTTTTGTTTTTATCTTTGGGTGGAGACTAAAATGGAATTCCCTCCAGATGTTACTGGAACTTTTTAATGAAATTTTGTTGGCTTGTATTTTAACACTGACTGACGAAGTCAATCAAAGAAGAAGGAAATGTATTCAGACATTTATTGATCATAAAACAGGAGTGTTGCTAGAAAAGAAAAATTACCACTGGGACTAGATTCATATAAAGGGCGATCTGATAGGATTACCTACTGTACTGTAGAATGGACATCCTTTAGGTAGTAAACTTTGGCATAAACCTGAGCTTAAACAAGGACATCGGTACCACTAACCCACTCTTATCATCACTTAATATATTGTAAACGTAAGTAACACCAATATAATCATGATACATATTGTCACTAAGACATATTTCGTGCTTAGATACTTAGAAGAGAATTTATCTAACAACTTATTATCTAAAGAACTATTGTTCGTCCTAGTTCTCCAATTTTAGATTAACGTTAAGTTGATCCCATAGACATATATTCATTCTGTATTCATACAATGAACATATTCATACAATATTTTTAAACCTGATATAAAGT
Source organism: Clarias gariepinus (assembly GCF_024256425.1). NCBI lineage: Eukaryota > Metazoa > Chordata > Actinopteri > Siluriformes > Clariidae > Clarias > Clarias gariepinus. The sequence continues at coordinate 6,870,241 of NC_071110.1, forward strand.
CTACACTACAAACACAAGATCTTTTCTGCTAATCACATTTACTAAAGTTTATATTTCTTTTTTCTTTTACAAAAATTATGGGAGTAAAAACTACCTTTATTTCTCTATATAATCCCCTGCTACACTAATGCACTTATCCCAGCACTTATTTCACTAGTGCTTTGATACCATCAATGTGAAAAGAAACCATCATCATACTGACTGGTTCACATCTCAAATCCGGCCTCCCAGGAACTCCTTTAACTATCAACCCAAACATGTGGAAATGGCTTGAAGTGAGTTCGGGACTGTACGCTGGATGTGGCAATAACTCCCTGTAGTGGGTGTTGGTGTGTAAAACGGATGTGTGTACAGTTTACTGTACCTGTAACAGATGTGTCTCTTCTGCAAGTTGGTGAGTTATCTGTCGACAAGGATCAGAGGTTCCACAATCGCTAAATGTTTATTTGAACGACTGCAGTGGGCTCCGAGCCACCTCGGATGGGATTGTCTGTGTCTATTGATGTACGGCCTTCTTTAAAACGTTAACGCCATTCAAATGTTTTACTGTGGCAAAGAGTCTCATCATCGTAATGTGCTTTAAGTATTTTATAAATGTCAATCAGTTGTATGCATGAGAAGGTTCATCACAAGTCGCGGTTTGACTTGAACGCCCCTTACATTCATTCCCAGTGCTAGTATTTGTGAAATGGAAATATCTTGTATCTAAAGTGCCTAATTTAACTTTTTTTGTAAGAATAAATTAGAGTTGTTACGATAAAACAGTCAAGGTTTCTAAAAACAGCACAATGCAAAGAATTTTACTCCTGAGCAATTTGTCAATCCCATTATTTTGCTATTAACAATGGCTTACTTTTTTGTTCCATTTAGATTTCCAGTTAATACTGTGGAATGGGTTGCGAAACCCATTAATTCCTGCTATGCAAGTTCCCCTAAATTAATCCCTCCTCTAGAAACAAACGAGTGCGTTATTATAAACCTTTGAGACCGGATCTACTGTCAGAGCTGCTGTAAGAGAAAATTAAACAACATATTAGATTTTAAATTTAACAGTGCTTTGGTATAAATTACTGTAAGCCAACTAGGATTAATGATCCACAGACTGAATCTTAGACAGACCTCTGCATTCAATTCAATCACATGGAGGCTACCGGGTAAGCGTCAGGGTCAGGGGTCAATCAGACGGCCAGCTGGCCCATCATGACCTTTCACCTCACCCCCATCTTTCCTGTCCTCTTTTGTGTCCCATTCGCCAAATATAGTCGAATGTATGTCAAATGTAAAACTGCTCCAGAACATAACAAAACATTTGTAGTTGAGAGGACATCTAGACGTGTTACAACGATGCCTCCAATTTCAGAAACAAACACAAGGCCGTAATAAGGAGTAGAATCTGAGGATGGATGTGAATGATCCCAGATCCCAGATCCCCGCTTTAGTCCTAAACACTAACAGCCATAAATATCCTATTTATTTATTTATTTTTATTTATCTAGTTATCTATCTACCATCCAAACTCGTTATCTTTCCAGGCCAGATGATATTTTTTAACTTCATAATACATAATTCTTTCTTTACAATTAGAAACACATCCTATTTAGATCCCTCCTAGCCATGGAAACATTCTTCAAAAAGCCCACACAAACTAAAGTCATTATTAAAATAAAAAAGGACCTTGAAGACTGAAAGTTTTTTTCCGCAAGCGCTAATCTTGTTTTTTCCCTTTAACGTGACGCAGCGCCGATCGAAGCTTATGCACATGGTGGAGCCTGATGAAAAAAGGATGCCGATTTCATAGCGATCATCTCAACCAACCAGCTCCAACCCGGACTGGGCAACGAGTCAGGTTTCTGTACCACTGATGCTACACTACTTCTCTGGAGAGACTTCAAAAGCAGAGTATCTGACTCTCATATGCTGATAAATAGGCCATGGCATGTCCGTGTATCTGACAACCCAATCTGGTACATGTGATTTTATTTATTTTGTTTAAACCAGTAACAGCTTGTGCGCACCAAATATTAAAATTCTTTGTTAAGAAGCTTTAATTTGTGGACTAATAATATAATCATGTTCCTGGGGATGTGTTGCTGTAGGAACATTTTCAACCTTAAGGTCATAAAGTTACTGAGTTACTGTTAGCAGCCTGAAGTTGATTATTTTCCAATTACAGCATTGCCCTGAAGTTTTCATTTATCCTGTACAGGGCTTTGGGAGGCCTGGAACCTAAACCAGGGACTTCAGTTCATCACAGGGCACAAGCATGCATATTGGCAATTTGGAAATGCCAATTAGTCTACTCTGCATGTCTTTGGAGGAAACAGGAAAATCCAGAGGAAACCCTTCAAGCATGGAGCATCATGCCATACGAGGACCCACAACTGTGAATGATGGAAAACTGTCTGACTGACACTGGAGACTCCTCCTGTAAGGATTAGCTTCAAAATATCAATGGTTATGAATTTAATTTGATTTATGATTGAATTCGTATTATTAGCTATTTCATTTTCTTATCTTTATGTAGAGCATCTGCAATACAATTCCCAGTGAATCAGCTGTTACTGTGAAAACCACAGTATAACATCATGATAAGATTAAATGTTTTATACTGTACACACAGAATGTCAGAGCAGACACACCTTTCCGACCAATCAGGTTTTAAGAACTCAGGAGTGCTGTGACTGTAGTAGTAGTATTATCCTACTGCACCTAAGTAAAATATACAGCGTGTTTCCAGCGTGTGCAGCTTCACAACAGAGCAGACATTCCCACAATAGAAGTTTTCAGCTGGGATCAGCTGACGTTTTAACTGCCAGGGAATATCTCATCATCTCCAGAACATTTTGACATAAAACAGCTTAGCCATATGAAACTGATGACAAGAACATTAACGGGGCAAAGTCCGTGTCTTTGATTTTTTTTTTTTTCCAATGGATTCCAGACGACGATGCGCGAGTTTTCAGATGGGCCAGCGTTGCCAAACCAGACCCTGCTGGTCAGCCTTAAGGTTCAGTCTGTTAAGCCATGATTTTCATTCTCGATTGACATTTCCCTGCACGACACTGAATAAAACGGGGTCTTGGTCTCCATTCAACCTCCTAAAGAGAAATGTCAGTCTAAAAGGAAACGACTAGGGGTCTAGTTTATGAAAGCTGTTCCAGCATACGCCGTAGACTAGCTTTAAAACGGCAGAGTGATTTCTAATTGCATTTACTAACACCTTCAGACGCTGTGTCTTGTCGGTAGTGTATGTCACCACAATGGAAGATTCAAGACGTGTTCTTTAATAAAACGCATAGATCAAAGCAAGGTTCACTGAAATCAAGCCCACAAAGTAATGAGATACATAATGTTCTGTCGGAATACTTTTTCAGCCTCTTTACTCACAGTTCATAAATCAAATGAATAATAATTAATATCTGGATGGATAATGTCTGAATGCGTTTGTATTCCTAGTCTAAACTGGTGCGAGCAAAGTGTTCTGCGTAGAACGGCTGTACATCCTGAGAACGAAAGTCTGTTCGTTTTTTATTCCATCCAGCCCACTCTCACTTACACATGGCTCCTGTGGCTCTTCAGGGACTTGACCTGTAACTTGACATAGCAATTTACAATCTGTTTCATTGACTTAAGATTCGATAACCAAGCACTAAGCCACTTTTACACCAACACAAAGGCAAATCCAGTGCTGGAGAGATTTGTCGGGCGTTAGGTTTTACCTCTGTTTCATTCACAAACAATTCAGTATTGAACGGCTTGTTAAACAATCGATAACATGTACAAAATTTTATGCACCTCCAGGGTCCGGGTTCAATTCCCACCTGGGTGTCTGTGTGCATGGAGTTTGCATGTTTTCCCTGTGCTTGGTGGGTTTCCTCCGGGTATTCCAGTTTCCTTCCACAGTCCAAAGACATGCAGATTAGGCTAATTGCCATTCCAAAATTGCCCATTGTGTGAATGTTACTGTGTGTGTGTGTGTGTGCCCTGTGATGGATCCTGTCCCTGTCCAGAGTGCACCCCGCTTCGTGCCCTAAGTCACCTGGGATAGGCTCCAAGTCCCCCACCACCCTCTCTACAGGATGAAGCGGTATAGATGATGAAGGAGTAAGCTTATCTACTGGTATCCTTTAAACATGTGCGACCCATCACATCCAATCAGGTATTTGTCAAATTTTATGCACATTTTCAGATTTCTTGTCCAATTCCAGGTTTATTGCTGTATCATGTTCAATGGCTGAGATACGACCCGTGGGATGTTGTTTACGAGAATGTTCTTAGAAAAAAAAACATCATCAAAATCCTTTCTTTTTATAATAGTTCAGTGTGGATTTTAGTAATGTAATGTAGTAAGAAAGAGGGAAACCTCAGCCTCATTGTGACACCAGGATTTCCCTGCCAGCCCTGGAAATAACTCCACTGGCCACATGGTTTTTACAGCAAAACAATTTTTTTTTTTTTTTTATTCCAACTGAAGTCATCAGCTTGGATAGTGTTCGTTAAAGTGCTTTAAAACATTGTTTTGGATTAACACTTTCCCAATTCCATTGGAGGATCAGTATTTATCCATGATGTTTCCCGAAATGTAAAATCTGGCTAGCAAAACTAACCTGTACTTTGACTTAACCTGTGACGTAATTCCTGACTTGATATGACGGGTCACGTTTTTAATCCAGTGAGTATACAGTAATTACTAATTCTCACATCCTCAGTAAGTGTTTAATGTTTAAATCATTGAATATTCATGTTTTGTTTTTTTGTTTTGTTTTATAAATGCCTAATGAATGATATCCCATCACTCAATATGCCCCGCTTGTGCTTAAACCTGCCAAAAGTCTTTGTCTTCAATCAACAAATGTTCTTAAGGCTTCAAATAAGTCTTTGTAACCCTTTGATTTCAATCCAGAAGTCTTCTTTTTTACTCAAAAGAATTGTTATAGGCAGCGAGATGTGGCTTAAAAATATAAAAAAGGTGCAATGTGTAATCTCAAATGGAAAGATACAGTATACTATACAGTATGCTCCTAAATCTGTTATTTTTCCTAAGAAACACTGACACATAGGACACATTGAAAAAAATAAAACAAAATAGTCATGATTATGGATTAATATTAATTATTAATAATTATTTTTTGGCTTGATCAGACTGCATTTCCATATGAACAATTCAGAAGTCAGAACAAAATGCCTTAATAAATATATCTGAATGAATTTCTTTAATGACTAGCACTGTCGCCTCGTACCTCCAGGGTTAAGGGTTGGAATTCCCCCTCCCGTGTGTGTGAAGTTTGCATGTTCTGTGCATGGGATTTTTTAGGGTACTCTGATTTCCTCCAATAGTCTGAAGACATTTCCAAATTGCCTTGTGTTTTTGTGCCCTGCCAAGGTTTGGCACCCCATCCAAGGTGCCCCTAGCTCTCTGGGATAGGCTCCAGGCCCACAGAAACCAATTCAATTAAATTTTATTTGTATAGCGCTTTTAACAACCGAGATTGTTGCAAAGCAGCTTTACACAATCCAAAGAACTATTTACAATAAGTTTGTACGAGATGTGAACGTGTATGAATCAAAATAATAAGATTGTCCTTGATAAGCAAGCCGATAAGGACGGCGACAGTGGCAAGGAAAAACTCCCTGAGATAGTAATAGGAAGAAACCTTGAGAGAAACCAGACTCAACAGGGAACCCATCCTCATTTGGGTGAAACGGATAGCAGAGATTGATCTGCATCATACTGTGTGAGACTGGAAGTTTAGTTTTACATCAGATGTGTTTAAGTTAAAATTAGGTGGTATAGACAATAGATGGATGGAGTTTTCATGGAGGGATGATAATCATTTTATGGCATTTGCTTATGGTTTTAACTATAGGTGATGTCATATGTTTAAATTGTGATACATAGTGATTTGGAAATAATTCGATCTCATCATATATCGCATGTTTGAGATTTTGGCGCTGACCAGGTGCTATTCCTCCCAAAAAAGAAGTTAAAGCTCAGAGCTCAGGGCACATTCCTCCGAGATCATCCCGCTGGCCTGTTCTCTCCCCATCTCCACCCACGTTGTCTCGCTGCAAGGTTACGCAACACGGTGAAACATATTTCAGCTCAGATACATGTCACGCACCAGACACTGCTCTATATATGGAGGTTAATGAAATCCCGTGACACAAGATTTATCGCTGATGCGTGTCCATCATCGACCGTCCATGTCAAAACACACATGGTTCATCAATCAAAAATAGATTGTTATGCTTTCGTGTTTATGTACAGTATTAGGCAAGACTTTGAAAGCACCTGTGACATAAAACACAGCCTTTTCTCCAAGATACGCCTCCAAACGCTTTTGCCACATCTCTAGATAAACCTGTCAGCATCTGTTTCTTAATGCCAGATGCTCCCTCGCAAGAACAATGCAAGGGTCTAACGTGAGACGGACCAAAAACAAGGGGGTGGAACCGTTCCGCACGCTGAGATTTCATTAGAGGAGCAAGTTAGTGGGCCTTGACCGGATGAAAGCGTTGGTTGTCCAACGCTGAATGAGAGGGTCGTTAAGTTCTTTATTAGTTAAAGTGAGCCACACAATAGCGAGATTGAATTAATAACAATCAGTGGTGCGTACAGCGATTTTAAGTGAATTACATTCAAGGTGACGATCATGGATAACACTAAGAAATACTATTGCAGAAATTTTATTAATTTAAATACCTTTTATTCAATAAAATTAATCTATAAAGAGTTCTTTGCATAGTAAGATCATGAGTTACCGTATGAATATCTACCACTCTAAAAGTTTAGAAAAGTACAGTATCTTATATAAATAAGCAGAAAAAAAAACGGGTCGTGGGGGCCTGGAGCCTATCCCAGGTGCCTTAGGGCACGAGATAGGGTACACCCTGGACGGGGTGCCAATCCATCACAGGGCACACACACGGGAATTTGGGAACGGCAAATTGGCTGTCTTTGGACTGTGGGAGGAAACCATGCAAACTCCATGCACACACACCCAAGGCAGGGATCGAACCCTCGAGCCTGAAGGTGCAAGGCGACAGTGTGTTCTAGTTCAAGTTGCAGAACTTCTGCTGTTAAAACCCCGTCACGAATTGGGTGAACCTAGGACGAACTTGTACAACTTGCCAGGAACACATTAGAAACAGGTAAGGGTGTGGTATTGTCTCTTCTGACTTTAGGACGTGTTCAAAAAAGTTAGCAAAATATGGTCGAGGCAAGACGCAAGAAGAACCTAATAAGGACGTAATAATGAAAGCATTGATAAGTCAAAGGCGTAACGAACACCTCTTACAAGCATGCTGCAGACGGGAACATTGTATGGCGTCCTGACTGGGTTGTCATTGCGGTGTCTCTGCATTGTTGCTATGTCAATAGAGTTCTCATAATGACGTCTCCAGGCTTGTGCTATGGTCATGGTACAGTAGGTCCAGGCCATGTTGTGGACGACCACATTAAGTTCATATTTCATTCCTTTGATGCTTACTACGTTTATGGCATGCAGGTTGTCAGCACGTCTATATTCCTGAGAAATTAGTGTAAATACTGGATCCACTTCTTCACACATTTTCGCTCCATTCCTACTGCATTCTTCAATATTTTTAGGATGCTCTGGGAACTTTGTGGTCTTTTCGTGGGCTTAATTAAACACAAACATGCAAAAGATTTGCACTTTCCAAAAACAGCTTAATGCCTGAGTCTCCAGCTACTGTTTATAATCTTACCTCAAAACACTAGATACATGTATACTGTAAGTATATAGAACAGATTTTTTTTTTTTTTTCTCAAAAGCTGTTGCTGTAATCATAAATACTGTCTTGTGCTAAATCAGGGATTAACAATCGGATTATACTTAATATCCTGTTAAGAAACTGTTTATCTTTACACTCCTCTTACCTGTACATACAGTAGTGATTCCTAATCCCCTTATCCAGTGTCACCCAGGAGAGCGTGGGTTCTTCACCATGTCATCTCATGCAGCATTTCCCTCACAACCGTCGCCTCTGCCTCGTAACAACGTGTCTTGTTGAAAGCACCATTCCAACCGCAATAGTCTTGAATTACGTACAACAATAACAACAAGCAACAAGCAACAGCGTCTTTCAGTATCTGATTTCTTCAGAGTTTATAATGACTGTTCGACAAGAGGTTCAGCAAGTTCAATAAGTTCTTGCCAGATTTGATGCACTGTTTCCAGTCCAAATTGCGGTTGAAAACTCACCCCAGTTCACTGTAAATCAGCCTTGAAATGTCACTTTGACAAATTACAACCTCCAGCCCATGGCCATTTTCTTTTGGCATGAAGCAAAAATAGCATAGTTAAGGGGGATCCGGCTTAATCTGGCAACACTGGCAGTGGACAGAGGTGTGGATGGGTGGCACGTAGCTGCTTATTAAAAATCAAATCATGTCAATTTTCATATATGCATATACTGTATAGAGCAATCGTAAATAGAGACTAGTTACTGAAATGAATGTCAGTTGAATTTTCATGTAAGCGTAGCTTCATTAGTAGTGTAATTATGTCAACAGAAGTTCCTCAAAAGGATAATAAGACAAACGTGTGTGCGTGAGAGAGAGTGTGTGTGTGTGTGTGTGTGTGTACAGACTTAAAGGATGAGACCCCAGGACTTGGAGACGCTGGTTGGAGTAAATAAATACAGAATTACAGACGAAGACAGTAGAGTATTTTCAACAAAAACACATCAAAGACTATCTGTCTAGACAGCCTGCTTCCCCACCGTTGTATCTGGCAAAAAGGAAGACCCTGGGCTGACGGGAAAACGTCTAGCGCAGCTTAAAGACAATTTGGTCATATTATGGCTTTTCTATTAGAGGGGGGAAATCTGCTGATGAGGCACAAAGGGCTCGCTGGTTATGGAAATAGAGCCACATAAAACAACGCAAAGGAAACGCACATCATTCAACACCGATCCGTATAAATAAGTAGCTCTTTAATAATTTTAACAAGGTCTCAATTATTTTGACACGCTGTAATCTAGTGTACTGTACGTGAGGTTCAAAGAAAACCTGGGGTTCGTCTATTGAGGGGAGACAGTCGTTTTGGATCGCCGCGGTCATGACCTGCAGTTTTAGAAAGAAACAGGATCAAAGCTTGAGAATAAATTCAATGAGACTTTTCAAGAGGAGTCTTCCAAAGTTCATTATAGAAATCAAAACTATGTTTAAAAGTGAGGAGCTTAGGATTAAACAGCTGTGTGACCATAGGAAAACCACTTATTAGTGAGACTAATCAGGAAAAAAAAACATTCAGTTTGCTAGGGAGGTATAAAGATTGATGGACTTTGGAGCAAAATAGGTCATGTGATCATAAAAACCCAGGTTGTACCTATTCCAGGGTGATAGGGGCACGTCAGGATAAGGAGGGAAGGGACGCACCCATCATGCATAGCGGCCACTGTACAAGCCTCTGGAGGCAGCGTTATGAGCGTTAATGTATGAGCAATACATTATTATTATATACTATATACTTATAGTAAATTAATTAACAGACTGCATTGATATTGTTTATTTTTCCTTTTTAATAATATCGTGCTTTGTTCTTCGTTTACAAATAAACAGCTGTAAACGAGCAAACTGTAATGGAGAGCCCAATATTCTATAACCTCCAGGATTGAATAATGGATTTATATACACTACCAGTCAAAAGTTTGGACACACCTCCTAATTCAGTGTTTTCTTATTTACGTTTAGGCAGACGCTCCTATACAGAGCAACTTACATTTTTATCTCATTACACATCTGAGCAGTTAAGGGCCTTGCTCAAGGGCCCAACAGTGGCAACTTGGTGGTTGTGGGGTTTGAACCTGGGATCTTCCGAACCGTAGGCCAATGCCCTAACCACTGAGCTGACCCCTGGCCGTTTCTTATGTCTTTTATTTCTTTCTACACTGTAAGACAATGCTAAATGTGGACATAAAATATACAATAATATCCTTTGAACAGTTGATATTGAGATGTTTCAGCTACGTCTGCTCTGTAAATCCTTCATAACGGCTCTAACCTGAGGTGCTGGTTGTTAATTGGTGATTTCTGAGCTGGTGACTCTAAATGAACTTTTCCTCTACAGCAGAGGTAAGTTTTGGTCTAGCTTTCCTGGAAAGATCTTCAGTTTTAGAAGAGACAGTTTCATCCTGGAGCTTGCTGGATTTTGCAAATGTAATTGACATTCATAAAAGAATGTCTTGCAAGAAGTGTCTCAGAACATTTCTTTAAACTGTTGTTGTTGTTGTTATTTAATTATCTTATTCCATATGTGATATTTTGTAGTTTGGAAATCTCCAGTATAGTTCTCGAATGTAGCATGTGTTCATGCTAAGATCTAAGAAAACCTTAGAAGACCTAACAGTACAAAACAAAGACTATTGTTGCATTAAAAGAAACAAAGAAAGCAAAGAGAACAAGAAGAGGATTAAAAGTTAAATCATGGGATCTTGTGAAGTTCGTAATAATTTAAGCTCATTTGATGGACTAACGAATCTGTTGTCACATGATCGCTGAAAAAAACGTATCCTCTAGTAAAAGAATAAAGGACTTTAAGGCAGCAAGTTGGTGTATGATAAGAAGATCAGTGACTATTCAAGGGGATTATATGTCATTTGCAGCAGAAGTGTGTGTGTGCGTGTGTGTGTGTGTGTGTGTGTGTGCAAAACCACCATGTGCAAGCTTAAACATGGCACAGCCAACTTCTCACATAAAATTCTGCTGTGCAGGCCTAAAACCAGTGTCAAAATAAACCAAGATTGAGTGAACAAACTGCTGGTTGTGTCTTGGGGCGAAACGTGCTTAAACGATGAGTAAAACCAACATGAATGCCAGGCTGTGTGACACATGGCTAATCTCATGCTAACTGTGCAAACATTGATGAGATCACGCTGAATGTGAGTGTGGATATTATAAAGCCATATGGTCAGCAGAGGAGTAACTCGGGGATAAGTTGAAGCCACAGAATAAATGGATGACTTCATGTACTGATTCCTAAAAATCGCATTTTTAGGCTTTGAGCAGAGTTCTAGTGGTTGGCACTCAAACTTCCAGCTTTGGCTTTTTCAGCAGTTATATAGAGTGTATATATATATATATATATATATATATATATATATATTATTGCCTAAAGGCAGGAGCAATGCACATTGTGGTGTTCTTGCTTAGGAGGCACTTTTGCAGAAGGATGTAGTCCTGACTAACACAGCCCTGAACACGAGAATGGATTTCATACTTTTTCTTTCTGGAGACTTTCATTACTTTTATTACCGAAGAACACAGCAGTTATTCCTGGTTCATGCATTTTTTTATTATTATTTTCAGAAAAGAACATTATTTTTTAATATATTTTAGACATAATGCTTTTTTTTAATAGAAACCATAAAAAACAAAGTCCAGATGAAAATGATTACGAGTAGAGATTATAACTCAACTGTTTACATGGATGCTCATCTTAGAAAATGTGCATTTACTTGCTCAATCTGCCTTAAGTATAACGGAAGTCGAAGAATTTTCTCCAACTTTAAGTGTAAGTTAGGCTTCCCACCTTTTTTCGATAAACCCCGCCTTCTGTGTTTTAATTGGTTACTAGAATTCAGTCTTGCCTATGATTGGTTCGATTTTTTACTACCTATGAAATGGCGAGCCAATCAAATTCCTTAACCAGAGACCCAGTGGGAAGGTGGGTGAAAGTTGTTCTTATGTAGTTTCTTTATCAGGAATGGAAGCAAAATGTGTGTTTCAAAAACCTGTTATCACTTAATGTTACCCTTATATTGGGGCAAATGTGCAGACAGAATATATATTCATTCCAACAAGAAAGAAACAATCAGATGAATTGTTTACATGGCAAAAATTCACATACTGAACAGATTATTAAAGGTTTACAACACCCCTGAAAAGAAATTAATTCCGATCATCCCGGATCGAGTTTACACGATGCATTTTTATTCCGATGGGGCTATTGTTCTGTTTATTAGTGTAATACTAGGTTTATGTAAATGCACCTAGTGACTTTTTTATTATAACTATAACTTTTCTTACTAGGGATGCACCGAAATGAAATTCTTGGCCGAAGCCGAATAATAATGAAATGCTTGGCCGAAGGCCGAATACCGAACGCGGTGTTTCGCATTTTTTCCCATTTATTTTGCCAATTTATATTAATTATTTATTAAATAGTAAAAATTAGCTTTTTACTATTTTGTGTTGCTTTTCAAAAAAATAAATCAAATAACAAAAATACAATTTCAAAATATTTATTTAACACTGAACATTTTTCATTAACATTCCAGCAGATATTATACAAACAAAGCACAATATAACTTAAAATAAAAAAATTAGTAAAATGAAAAAATCTTTTTATTTGGCCATCTTTGAAGCCCCCCTTCTTGAATGTTAGGGCTATAACTGACTGCTGAAAGAATGTAACTCTGTATGTCTACAACAACAAATGTGCATTAAATATTGCAAAAAATGTGGATTCGCTGCTGCTGTTGCCGTAGCCGCCGCCGTGTCTTTCTCGTACTCTGCATGATGTTCGGGGTGTCTTGATTTTAAGTGATAAATTAAACTTCAAGTACTGTACGTTTTTGCAGATGCACCCCCTCTGAACAATTCAGCAGAACAGTGTCTGCAAACGGACGTTTTTGCCTCTTTCTATGACACTTTAAAGTGCTTCCACACTGCTGACATGTTTGCTGCGTAAAGCGCGCGCCTCTCACTCTGCGCGGGTTACTATTTGATCGCGTCATTAAAAACGTCATTGTTCTGCAAAATTTATTCGGCCTTTTTACTTATTAATAAAATAATAGAATAATTTCGGTTGCCGAACATTCGGTTCATCCCTATTTCTTACAGTATAATGTATTATTTGCTGTAGTAAGTTTCTAAAACAAATCATTTGATCTAGTCATTTAAAACACCTAGCTGATTGTTAAAAAGGGAACTAACTAACTTGGGTGGCAATTATTTAACTAACACTACTGTATGCTATACTGTACATGCACAAGCTAACTATACTAACACTTTAATAGCATATACACAAAATACACATTCACTTCAATAGCCTTATGAATAAACTTAGATTTTGATACTTATTTAGGTTACTTTTTTATTCATACTGTAATTCTTGAGCTGCATTGCTATAGAAATGATCAAAGTATACATTACAATTTTGTCAAAATTTCTAGATTTTAAAATGTATAGTTTAGACAGGGTAACTTTTACTGATGTTACGCTGTGTAGACAAATACTTCCTGTTACTCAATCATTTCTTTTTGACCTTTTCATTCACCGGCAAAGTATTTCAGCAGATCATACTGAGTCATCTAGTTTTCTAAACATGAACCGGCCCAAATCCTGTTGCAGATTAACAAACTAATGACATGGCTTGTTTTAGAAGAAGATGATGACAAAAATAAAACTGCATGTTTAAAAATGATTAGATAGAAAAATATGTGTTTATTTGGACAGGTTCAAAAGCCTAGTTCACACGTACATGGGTATTTTTAAAAATGGGGATTTTCCTTTATTTAGCTTTTTTTTTATTATTTAACAAAAACATGCTGTCTAAGGCATTCTAAACCAATGACAAATGGCAACTGCACTTACTCACTCTGGCTGTGATAAAAACAGAAGAAAGACATTTTGCTGAAGCACGTGCTAACCAGTTGCTCTAGCCAATTGGAACGACATCCACTCACCACTATAGAAGCACCTGTGTGCAATACTGTATGATTACTACTGCAAGGAGTCTACCATTTAAGATATTTTAATTTAACATCTGTTAAATGTTAATGTTTGAGATATTATAAAGCTGCATAATCTGTTTCCTTTAACTAGTTTGTTAGTTGTAATGAATGTACCTTACAGCACAGTGAAATTATTTTTTCACACATCCCAGTTAAGAAGCTGGGGTCAGAGCACAGGATCAAATACCCCTAAAGCAAATAGGGTTACGGGTCCTTGCATAATGGGTCAACAGTGCCAACTTGCTGGTGCTGGGGCTCGAACCCCCGACCTTCTGATGACAGCCTTAAGCGAATGAGCCACCACTTCCCTTTATAATAAAAGTTTTTTTAAAAGGATTTTAATAATTAATCTCATTCCATGACTTTTTTATTTAATTGACTGCACTACTGTAAAGCCAACCAGGATGTTTGTGGTGGTTGCTAGGGTGCTGCTAAGTTGTTTTAGATGGTTACTAGGGTCTTGTTAAGGGGTTGCCATGGTGTTTCAGGTGGTTGCTAGGCTGAAACACCATAGCAACAACCTAGCAAGTCCGTAGCAACCATCTTATACACCTTACAACCCACAGGAACCCCTTAGCCTAACTCACCTTAGCAACACCCTAAATCCTACGAAAAGTATGGCACACTATGACATTCACCAAAGAAGACACAGTGTAGGCTCTTACAAGCCCGAAACCCTAAAAATAAACCAAACCACTCAAAACGATTGTTCTGTTCAATGGTGCTTGACAAAAGAGTAAAGGTTAAGTGGCACTATGAAACAAAATATGATACTTAAGCCATAAAGTAATCACATTACAAGGTAACTGTTGTTGACATCCAGTTATGCTAGCTGCTTATCCTGACCTATGTAGGCAAGGACTTTTATATTTGCATTCGTCTCCCATAACACAGGACAGTTAAGAGAACTAAAGAAGAAGAACATGCATAAAGAAGTTTATTTAAACACCGAGCACGATCTGAATATAAGATTTTTCCATAATGTTCGTTTTAATTCTTTAAAATACCTCCCGAGAATTAACGTGATACCTGGTGTGGTGAAATACTGCTGCCAGAAGAATTCCTGCGTCTTTCTTGGATTTTAAACTGAATAAAGTAGCATTAGGGGAGTTGTTAGGAAACGTGCAAGTGCACTTAATGCAAAATCCTCAGACAAACTTTGTGTGTCTGTGCAGTGGCCAAAAAAGAAGAAAAGAAAAAAAAGTCCTTGGCACATGCAACTCCTACAAGTGGAGCGCTAAGTGTAGTTCCCTCAGGAGATTGTGCAGTAGGTCTTTCCAGTTTAATCATATCAACGTCGCATTCCTGAGCGTTTGCATTGGACGTCTGATGTTTTTTTGCGCAACGAGATACACCAACGTGCTGCTCGTTTCCAACCGACAGCGGGCAACGGTTCAGAGATTAACACAGCTGTAAAACAAACTTCACACGTTGCGAAGCGTTACGTTCTTAGCTGACTTAAGACATGCTCCCTGCTAAGCAAGAGACTCTTTATGTTGTTTTGCTTTGCAGTGGAGGAGAGCTGGATTGAAAGTGGACATTCCTAACAATCCTTGATGGAGGTGCTGTGTGTTTTTCTGTGCGATGCCAAAATATGGAATTATGACCATCCATGAGCATGAACGTTATGGTGAGACAAAGTGGTAAAGCTGATTACTGTGCATCATGCCGCAATTTGCCGCATGCTGGTTTATCCAGTAGTACAATGGCTAATGCGAAAGTGGGTATAGCTTTGTTTTAGTTTAAATTAACTGACATCGGACGTTAACATTGCACATGTTGGTGGAGTGACTCTTTCTTTATACAGTACAAAGGCACGACTCAACATAGGCTCCATCACAAGCCAGGCATTTGCGCTATCGTTAAACCCAACTCTTAAATCCTCTTTAAAAATCCCCTTTTGTCGCAGTCGATGGTCCCCCACTGTGCTAAAGAATGTGCACGGAGATGACACCATTGACAAGAGCGATGTGCACAGATGGATGAAGAAATTTAAAGGAAGGCAAACCAGCACTGAAGATAAACCACGCAGTGGGAGACCATCAATTGTGACAAAGGGGATTTTTAGAGAGGATTTGGATGAGTTGGGTTTAATGATTGCATAAATGCATGGAGACTACTGTGAGTTTCTCTAACCATGTGCATTTTAAACGACTTGCCAGGTAATGCATTACTTTTGGTCTAGACCTTATATTTTAACTGACTAACGTTTTATTAAAGCAGATTATAAAGTAGTTATTTCTGATCAAGCAGTTTAATTAGAATGAGAGGATTTCCATAAGAGTTGATATAAAGCATGACACCACCGGGATGTATAACTTCATGCATCACTTCGCTGCTTCCCAGGTATTCTAATACTCTTCAACCACTGATCAAGGGCACTACTTGAGGTATGGAACAAGGGATTCTACACCCGACATACTGTAGCACACTAGCTTTCCATTTTATTCTTTCGGGATTTAACCCATGAAGAGTTAGTTGGATGAGGCTAAAAGTCTAATGAAAAAAGTAACAATTTCAAGAGAAACAGTAAAATGAGATTTACAGGACTGTCCATCACCTTCATAGTTTATTCTACTCACCTTTTGGCTGCATAGTACTGGGAAGAGTTTAATACTACTGTACTTTCACCCATTAATTCCATACCTGATAAACACTAGTTACACAAAAGAATATGTGATGGTGAAGCAAATTAACTTGTTCAATAAACAAACAAATCATAATCTTTTAAAAATAAATGGCATTTGAAGAACTGATATCTTTGGCACACAGGCTGCGCCGTCCTTTTTGCAACCTCATGACAGCCATGCTGATATTCAGTACAACAGCACCCCCTCTTGTGTGATATTGCTTAATTATTTAATATGATCATAAACTTAGGTATTTATACATTAGTGACATTAAGAAATTAACAAGCAATTGTATCACTTGTATTAATTAAAGCAATAAGCCGAATAATCACACCTGCATTAAGCCATATTTAAAGCATCACTGAACAAAAACGAACAAAGAACATTTTCATGTTCTAATAATGTTAAAGAATAAAGTTCCGGAAATATCAACATTTTTAACATACTGTAATTTTGGACATCAGATTTTTAGTCATGGAATGAGGTTCTATTTTAGTACATTTAAACAAGCATGAGTTAATTAACATTACCAAAGTTTGATTTATTACGTTTATAGTTAGTAGTAAGTTCAAAGGCAGTAAATTCCTAAGAAATACTTAGGAAATTGTTACTTTTTTAAGAATTATTACCTTAGGAGCATGCCATACTTGCACGGTGGTTTAGGAGTTGACTTTGTCACCTTGCACCTCCAGGTTCTGGGATCTACTCCCGCCTCGGGTCTGTGTGCATGGAGTTCGCATGTACTCCTCCGTGTACTCCGGTTTTCTCCCACAGTTCAAAGACAGGCAGATTGGGTTGATTGGCGTTTCCAGATTGCCATAAGTGTGTGAATAAGCATGTGAGTGTGTGTGTGTGTGTGTGTGTGTGTGTGTGTGTGTTTGTGCCCCGCGATGGATTGGCACCCCGTCCAGGGAGTACCCTGACTCGAGCTCTAAGTCTCCTGAGATAGACTCCAGGCCCCCCCACGACCCTGTATACAGGATGGAGCGGTACAGTATAGACTAGATGATTAGTCGATGTCATACACAACACGCAGGGCTACACAATTTGATTGCGACATGAAACTATTAAAAGTAGCATTTTGTATTCAAACGTATTTATTTACACCAACACCAAATTATGTTAAAAATGATGTAATTAGCATCTTTTCCTCCTTTTTTAGCTTGCGGATATTTATTTATTAACAATCAAAAAAAAATTATGATTTACTAACCTTACATAAATTTTAGACTCTGTGTGTATTACCTGTAATTAATTGCAGCCTTTTTCAAAAGTCCCCATTGCGATTTTGATTTTTATGCGATTAATTGTGCAAAGCACTTAAATTGGAGACTCCTTCCATAAGTACCTAATAAACTTTACTCTCTTCATGTGCATCATCTGCAATACAAGCCTCTGTATTAGTTACTGTAAACCCTATAGCAAGTAAATTGACAGAAACATGTTATTACTATGTCCAGCTAAGTGAATCTTCTTGTAAGGCTCAATGTAAAAGAATTTACAGCACGGTTAATTATGTTCTCGTGGATGTCACGTATATAAATCAAACCACGGAAATTTACAGTAAAAGCCGGACTTGCACTATGGAGGCCCGGAGAGAGCCGTTTACCTTGAAAAAGTACAAAGAATGAACTCAAGCGTGACTCTTATCACCCAAGAACAAACAATAAAAATCCAATACATCCAAGCTCGATTTGGACCTTCCAACTATTCAACAAAAAGACACTTTTATCTCCCAAAACCCATTCGGAAAGCGCGATGACCTCATGCAAGCGTTCGTACAGGAATGAGATAAACGAGCACTTAACTGCAATCAGCGCCGTGCAAAAGGAAGATGTATACCCTGTAATGCATCAGAGCCTATAGTTGCACGCACATGCCTTTCATAAAAACTTGGGACAAGGCCATGAACACAGTGACCTGACAGTGAGTTCACTTCACGTTCAGGGAGTCTTACACTGTTTGTGATTCATGTTCGAAATAAGGCCAGTGTGAATGGAAATATGGTCCCTGGAGGACTCCAGATGCACCATAAATGATTCGGGAGGCCAGAAAGGAAGCTTCTTTCAAACGAACATGCGAAAAAGTTATAATTTTAGCTTGTTGGTAGGTGGAAAAGAGGATAAGGAGATAAGTCCACAAAGACAGCACTGAAATAAATTTCATATCTACGGCAACCATATTTGCTTAGGTTTATTATGATGGCATGCTGGATACGTCCACGCTTGGAACTTTCCCAACATCAAGACGAGACAAGCCAGCGTTTGACCATGCGTGAAACCCACAAAGTCATAAAAAGTTTGGTAAAATTACACCGTCTTTCTCTTAAAAGCACGGAGGCTCATTTCGGTGGTAATTACAGCTGAATGTCCAGGCTTTGAACTTTAGTTTCCGAGTTGGCCGTGCTCAGGGAGAGGAGCTCCAGCTGTCTTTGGCTTCATCGATTCTCCAGATGGTACTTGAAGAAAGGCTCAAAAGAGCCTACTCTAGGGGCTAACTAGCTGGCCCTGACTGAAGAATCCCCTGTATTTGAATTGGGAAAATGTTTGGACACGTGAACGTAAAAGTACCCCAGAATGCAAAGTTTTAATCTGTTTAAAAATAATACTCACCAAAAAATAGACCTGTAATAATAATAGAAACTACTTCAATGGCATAGTTATGTGTGTTCGTCGCAGTGGCTGTGTAGACTAGGTTATGGGAAAATATAACTCATTATTATTCTCACTCGCATATTTATTTATTAAATCTCGCACAGTATCGCAATGTGGTATTCTATGTCGCCAGAAATTTTTCACGAACTAAATCTGTGTATTCATAGCTAGCTTCAAAAACGTGCTCAATTAGAAAAGCACGTTCTTCGAAACCAAAACACAAGGCCGATGTTAAGCAAAGAACTTCTCAGATACGTACAACACACTGGTGGCGCCAAACAAAAGCGCGTCAACTCTACTACTGTACTACTACTCTTTGTGACCGTTGCGGAGAGACTTTCTGAGCGCACTATACCGTATCTTAACACCTCATAAACTATGAAAGACCATCATTTCCTCCCACCAACTCAAACACAACCTCACGTACCATGATACTAGCTGTGGTGTTGTACACACAAGAAGAGACATTTGTAAGGTGGTCAGGTCTGTTGCTGATTTTTTGACCACAACCAGTTATTGTTGGTCTTCCGCCTGCTCCCGTTGAGGGGTCGCCATAGTGGACCATCTGATCCGCACGCAACTTGGCACAGGTTTTATGCCGGATGCCCTTCCTGATGCAACCGTCCCGTGTAATTCATGCTTGGACTGGCACTGCATCCAGTGGCTGGGGTTTGAGCACTGGGTGGGAATTAAACACAGGCCTTTCACATGGCAGGCGAGAAACCTACCACTGAGCCACCGATGCCAAGTTCGGACATAAATCAGTGATGCTTTAAAACTGTAGCGCGTTTACTGTAGATGGCAATATCGCATATTCGCAGCCAGTCTTGGTGGAAGATTTTTTCATTACTAAAGTCTCCACATTAGAATATTCTTATATAATTAAAAAACCTATTAGAGCATGGGAAACCATAACAACCACTCTTTTCTTTATCAAAACAAAAGTAGTAGTAGTAACGTTTTCCTATCACTTTCTTATCATAGTCACTTTGTTTGCACAATGTCCTCGATAGAACATAACAGAAAAGCACTAGCTAATGTCTTAGAGATTCAGCCACAGATAACACAGTCTGGTCTCAAACATCACCAAAACCATTTCCACTTGAGGCTAAAGTACTGGCACACCTGGTTCTGTTTACGTACATGGATGTGTCGTGACCTGTATTTTTATTTTTTTTATTTTTAAGTTTTTGTCCAGCTTGTGTTTGGGTACGCTTCCATTTGAGCAGTGTGTTAGGGAAGCAGCACACACGCATACTGTACACACACACACGGACACTTAAACACATTTGGCCGGCATACAGACAACACAGGGTTTTGATTTGTTGCACAGCGCAACCACCCTCTGAGACATTTCTTCAAATACATGCAACATATGCACAGAGATGACCTGAATCTAGTCACTGAGAGAATGGATATTTCCTGCATCCGAACTGATAAGAAAAAAATGCATGAAAAAAAAAAAAAAAAGGTCTTGCTGTGGGATTCCTAAGACACAAATTCTAATTCTGAAAGAGGCCAACACTCCCATCACCTAAACTTGGCCAGCGACGCCGGTTTTCAGGGAAGAGAGGAAAATGTTATGCCTAAATTCAAATAGCAGAGGCATGCTTTCCTTCACGAATATTCACTGCTTTGTTCTTTAAATTCATCACTCCCATCCTCACTCCCCCTCTTTCACAAGCCACACACATACAGGATGACATGCGAGAAACACCACCCAAACATTAACTCTCATAGTTATGCAGTGATTGGGAACACATGCCCAAACTGACCAAACTGCAGCAAAATCAAGCAGCAGCAGAAGTGTACCAGTGCTATTTTAAAATGATGCCTGGTTTATTCTATTTGATTGAATGCAATGCTCAGTTGTTTGGGGAATCTTTTTTCAGTGACAAGCACCTCAGTAATAATTTACAAATCAAATTAAATGTTTCAATCTTTATATCCTTCTGACAACTTGCATGGGACACATAATGGCATTGCGGTGTTATTACAAGAGATCTGATTTGTAAGCTGTCACCTAAAAAAAGCTTTACAGAAACCTTAAAGCAGCGTTCTATCCCTATATGAAAATCCTTTGTAGAATGACTTTTGTAGAAGGTGAAGTCACCTTTTAGAATATTACTTGTCTTTAGTCTTAAAGTAGCAGATATTTTCTGTTGTCAAATATCAAAAGTAGGTAATTTAGGGAGTGGCGGCTCAGGTGGCTAAGGCTCTAGGTTGTTGATTTGAGGATCTGAAGATCCGGGTTTAAGCATCGCTGTTGGTGGATCACCAAACCCCGTACTACCCAGCCATCAGTCCCAAGCCCAGATACAGTACATAGGGAGGGTTGTTTCAGGAAGGCCAAACCTCTGCCAAATTTTGTGTGGGTCCGATGGTCCAGCTGGGCGACCCCTTGGTGCGAGCATCCGAAAGAAAGTTACATCAATATTAATTTAACTTCGATGTGCTTTTCAGGTTGGACAGGGAGTTTTTAAATACCAATATTTCAGTGACCTTTGGTAGGTCACCAAGAGGTAAACCAATTCAAGAGGCGGTTCCTAAGCAGCCCCAATAGCGCATTTTTATTTATTCAGTCCCTTTGGCGTAAAAGCAGTTCCTTATTCCGTGTCCATTGAGCTCTGCAATGATCAGCACTTGTCTGTGCTTGGCGGTCGGCAAAAGACAGGCATAACGTCCCCATCTCGAATTGGTGCAGTAATGAGTAACAAAGACGCTTAGGGAAAATGTATTAGAGTAAAGGTACAAATTTTATTTAAGACATGTAGTGGAGTGAAAGTCAGAGTTACCAGAAATAGAAACAACAAAGTAAAGTACAGATATGTCAAAATTCTACTTAAGTAAGGTAATGAAGTATTTGTACTCTGTCACATTACTCATCTTTTTCTACAACTACAAGCATCTTGAAACGCAGTTCAAATTGAGCACATTGTGAATGTGGTTCGTAAACTGTCCTGGGATGAGGACGTGGCAGTTTACGATCAGAACAGCAGTAATCAATTAGTAACTCCCTTCACCAAAAATGGGGACTCACAGTACAAGCATCGCCAATAACCGGACTTTGGGGTGGCGTGCCTTTCTGATAAAGTCACAATGGTTACTCAAGGGTTTGGTAGGTGGTTAATGGTTCTAGTGTCCTCATCACACGTCAGCTAGACGTGCTTAAAGGAGTTCAATAACTACCCATTCTGTGTACATGAGCCAAACTATGCCCATAATTGTGTAGTGCCTTGCTGACTAACAGGGGAAAGAGGAAACCTAACCCTGCCACCCAGCAAGCGGACCCAATTAAATCCCTTGGACTATTAGAAATGGCTTTGATGATGCTGGGATTCAAACTTGAGATCTCTCCACTCAGGAGCCAGCATTAATGTTTTAATAGAACCATAAGAAATAGACTGTGGCCTGAAAGACTGTTGCACCATTATCATATTACGGAACAAAAACACTGACTAAAATTTTTGGAAACGATCGCAGTCTGTAGGTTTGAAAATTGTGGTCAAATGAAAAGTCCAGTAAAATGACTGGGGTTTATTCATCACCTTTAATGGAGGGCTCATTGTGAATGTTTCATTTACACATGCAGATCTTACTAGCGCGAGTCACTTGGTCGTTTCAGCAAGCCTAACACCACATTGTAGGTCCAAGGCTAAACACAAGCTGAGCCTAATGTATATCCATCTATTCATCTAAATCTATTTATACAGCCATTTAGTTACCCTCCTGCACATTTATTGTCTGTCAGTCTGACCATCCATCCATCCATCCATCCATCAAAATAGCTATTAATCTCCCTTTCTACCTACTACCCTCCTGTTAATTTGTTTGTCTATCAATTCATCAATCCATCAACCCATATCCATTTATCAATTCATCTACCCACCTAACCATTAATTTTTCCATCCATACATCCATCCTTGCAACCTCACTGATATCTATTAATACAGCCATCCACCCACCCACCAAATCCATCCATCCATTTATTCATCCATCCATCTACCATCATCTACCTTCTTACCCACCTGTTCATTTGTTTGAGCATCCATCCATCCATTTATCTGCCAATCTATTCATTTTTTTATCCATCCATCCATCCCTGAATCCACATTGATTAATACAGCCATTCACCCACCCAACCTCCGTCAATCCATCTATACCTCCACCCATCCACATATCTATTGTTGTATCTTTCATTCACCCTCCCACCCAACTGTTAATTTGTTTGTCCATCCATGCATCCACCCATCCATTCATGCTTTATTTATACTAGAAGTTATTGCATATTTTTTTTTTTTTTTAATAATACTATTAATCTATTTATTTAGAGTAATCCAAAACAGTGTATGTTCAGACAGAAAGCTGTATAATGCAAAACCTTACGGGAAACAGTAGGATGAGGAAAGGCAAGGAATATCAGTCTGGGTGTGATAGTCTAAAATGACTGAGAGTCAAGAATCAGACAGGATGGCAAGTGCAATAAGCTGCTAAAAGGCTAAGCCACATTCCACTCGGTTTGTTTCTAAGAGCAATTAGAGAATACCAGTGACAATATGATTGCCGGAGAAAGAGACTGAAAGAGGGCAAAAGATGACAGGGTGACCATGTGATGATGTGATGAAGTTTTGCCTAAATTACTGCTGAATTCGGTTCCAGTTGTCATGGAGATGGCCCTACACTGAACCTGGGATATAACAACCTAAAAGAAAAGAAATAAATAATACCTTTTCATAGACATTTTGATTGCAAGCAAGCAATTTGATCATTGATACTATTAATAGGCATTCTGGTATTTGCATACGGACTGTCTAACGCTGAACATTTATAAACAGTGGCCACTTCATGGTTAAAGTAAATTATGCGATATAAAACATGGTAGAACTCCTGTTTTTCTCCCCTATCTTCAGTGACGAGGTTTTTTAGGAGCAGAAGGAAGACTCTTGTACCACATCCAAAACATATTGAAAATGTATCATCTTTTAACGGCAGCATGGAAGTCCCTGCTTTATGCCTGTTATATATCAGAACAGGAAATAACTTTTCCTCAATGTTTATAGGGATTTTAACTGAACATTTGATGAAAAAGAAAAAAGGAAGCTCTATCAGCCAAAGAAATCCAAGGTAAATGCATTCCGCAGCGGCCGGGGCAATACTTTGGAAACAAAGAAATCGATTCTCCTTAGATCAGCGCACCTCTTCAAATATTTATTGGCACATGGCAAACTCTAGAACGCATTTCTGTATCTGTGTGGGTGAGTAAAGAAGAGCTCTATCGACAGCATGTGGGTTTTTCCCCATTACTATTAAGGATTCCTCTTCAGAAGCACAAGCATAGGGACACTTCATGAAGCTTTATATCTTAGATCCTTGATTCTGAATGGTCATTGGTGTTGATTAGTCCAGCAGTGTTTAAGAGTAACACAAATGTATTCCTACTTCAATGATGGTTTTTTATTAAGAGTATGGCCTATAGTTGACCTCATACCACAGCAAATTCAACATGGAGAAACATTTAATGGAAAAATAGCAAATAAAACATCATTACGTCTTGTGAGGTTAATACAAAATAATAATACATTTTTTTTTAATCTGAGAAATTATATACAATTCTCAATCCTGATCTTATTATGGAAAACTTTGAAATTCCTTATACTGGAGACTCCTTCCACAAGCGTTAACTGAATGTTAATTTAATTGTTAATTTAATGGGAACGTTAATTAGCCCAATCTGCATGTTTTTGGACTATGGGAGGAAACTGGAAAATGTAGAGGAAACCCACCAGCATGGGGAAACAGATCCGCCTGGAGCTGCAAGGTGACAGTGCTAACCACTAAGCCACCGTCATGCCTTTAATTAATTCACCAATGTTTAAAAAATAATGATAATATCACTGAATCGGGATATTTATAAACTCGTAATACATATAGAATCGATAATACAAATCGAATCATCAACTAGGTATCGTGATGATATCATATCCCTGGTGAGTCCCCTCCATTTTAGCTATAGAGTAAAAAATAATGTAGAGCATTTTCTGTATAAATCCCTGCAATTAAGCTGTTATTATAGAAACTGTTTAATATATTATAAAACAAAGGGGCAGCCCAGATATTATTGTAGCCAGGGATATTTTGTCCTACTTATTTCACAACAGTAAAAAAAAAAATAAAAATGATGAGGGTATGATTGCTTACAGCTGCAATAACGGCAGTGATAAGAGGACCTTCTTGAATTTCTTTCTTGAATGCTTGGTGTTAACGAAATGAAATGAAATCTCATGGGTCATTCCTTAATTACTAAAAATAGAGACCAACCAGCTACATCTCGCCAACCCACTGTGGATATTTTCCTGTAATAGCACCGTTCTGTCATGTTTTATTCCTTGCACAGTTTATAGATAAACCACTGTACACTTTGTTATGTGTCAGCAGTATAAACTTTGCTATGCAAATCTCATGCCATAAACCAAACAAGTGGCATTTGTTCAAAATCCTGCATTTACAGGAAACTTTTGGTTGGTAGCAACTGATTAATTTACTAAAAAAACAAAAAACAAACCTCAAGACAATCCCAATGAGCGCCAAATTCCCTGCCAAGAAACCTCAGCCGTCTCCAAGGCCAACAAAGTAAGAATGGATGGCGCGTGGTAAAGAAATCTTGTTAGGCCCACTGTTGATGGGCACAGACTTTGTGGCTATAGGGACAATGCCTGTACTTTGTTGCACCGGGGTCATTTTCATCAATTAGCCCGCATAGTGCTTAAAGGCTAATCCGATCGCACGCTGCAGCCTTTCTCACGCCTGCTAACGCCGAGTGAATAAGCCTCGCTGGCTGTCGTAGCGGCAGGGCCAGACGCAACAACGTGGCCTTAAAACCTGAATGAGAAATGAGCAAAGGGAAGATTTAGATTTAGTGCGCGGAGTGTAAAGAGGAACGGTAGTAAACAGAAAATCCATGACTACCTTAATTTGCTTTTTTTTGCAAGCTTACGTTCTGAAAGCTATAATTCAACTAGCGCAGCAGCTCTTTCAGATTTCTTGAATGAATGCTGTGGGATTCTAAATATAGAGAGTGTAAAGTGGCCAGCCAGGACCAGCCTATCATTTCCAGAGCTGTACTGCAATCCGTCATCGCAGTTCAGTGAATGAAGTCTCGCGCTAGCCGAGTCGATGTAAATAGCGTATATCATGGTAAACATCTGGCGAGTGCATTGATGAGCTCAGCCCAAATGGGAGCACGGAGTATCAAATGCCCACTGACACATCTGAGGCACACTGAGATAACTCTCCTCTGGGTAAGAGATCTCGCTGATTCATTGAAGATGAGGTGAACTTCATGCTAGCCAAACTGTGAGTCACTTTTTCCAGGGATAATGTGTGCCGAAAAAACTGAAGAATTAAAACTTCGGTTCAGCTGAGGGAAAGGAGTGCAGTTTGGAGCCAGTAACACGTTCTAGGACAAACTTCGGCACAAAACTTCATAAATATCACCGGCTATAATAAATAAGGCACTCCTGTACTCATGTCCCGTCTTTATACAGTATGGATAACAATAGGAGGCTCTGGCTGAACGCATGCACAGGCCCAGCGAGCTGGGATATTAAACAGGCACTAATCCATCGTTCACTCTTGCTCAACGTAGCTGACAGATGCTTTCGCTCTTATGTGGATGGAGGCCACTCTCATATGACCGGCACTCTGAGTTAAAATAGATGGATCGGAGGTATATTCCACCAGCTTGTGCAGATGTACATTGATTAAGTAAGCAATAAAACATTTCAGGGTGTGTTGTTATACAGTAGGAAATTAATCAGCAATAAGGTAGTGTAATGTGTTGCTACCCCAATGATTGTTTTCCTTTAAGGGTATGTCTTAAATCTGACCTAATACCACAGGAAATTTAACATGGTGGAATGTTCATGGATAACGAAAACAAATAAAACATTTATCCATCTATCTAGGAACCTCTGCAGTCCAACAAGGGGGCCGTGGAGGCCAGTGGTAACCACTCAAGGCCAATGGTGACCACTGTATTTATTCCCATTTTTACGACAGTGGTAGGACCTCTGGTCAGCATTCACACACTATGGCGATTAGCTTAATCTGCATGTCTTTGGACTGTGGGAGGAAAACAGTCCAGTGGAAAAACAGAGGTACCCCAACAAGCACTAGGGGAACATGCAAACTCCATGCACACAGACCTCGAGGCGGAAAGCGAACTCGGATCCTGGAGATGCAAGGCAACGGTGCTTAAAACTAAACTACCGTGT
The DNA here is from genome assembly GCF_024256425.1 of Clarias gariepinus. NCBI lineage: Eukaryota > Metazoa > Chordata > Actinopteri > Siluriformes > Clariidae > Clarias > Clarias gariepinus. Next base: position 6,897,559 of record NC_071110.1, read on the forward strand.
GGCCAAATAAAACATCATTCCCCTCATTCTTTTAAGAGATTAATAAGACAGAAAAAAACCAGCATAACTGAATTTTTTTTATCTTATGATGGAAAACTTTAAAATCCCTTACTTTGGAGACTCCTTTCATAAATGTTTCATATACGTTTACTTTTCACCAAATCAACATTTGATATATACCAATCAAAAAATATTATTAAATATTATTATTATTATTATTATTATTATTATTTATACATGGTAAAATGTTTCCATTCCTCATTAATCGAATTAAAAAACATCTTAAAATAAATGTAATATCAAATCGGGATATTTATAAACTTTTGATTCTTACATAATCGCAATACAAAACGAATCGGCATCTACAGTACTGTAGGTATCGCGATGATATCGTATCGTGTGATCCCGGGTGATTCCTGTCCCTATTAGCTACAGAGTAAAAGATACTGTAAGGCGTTTGCTGTATAAATCCCTGCAGTTAAGCTGTTCCTAGAGAAATCATGCTAAAATATTATAGAACAAGAGGGATGTACTTACAGACAGCGCTACTAATCTGCTGACCAATCAGATTTGAGAACAGCAGTAGTATTAACTGAAACATTTCCCCACTCTGAACTACAAAAGGTTCATGCAGGTTAAGTCCTTCCTCTGTCAACCTAAAGTCCATGCATGATCTTTATTTATATTAATTACCTGCACATATATTTTTATAGATTTTTATTTTCAAACCTCAATTTTATTCTCGGTTAAGCTCGTAACTGTAAGTGAGCTATCCTGGGGCCTGTTAGAAATCTTTTACAGCAATTAGTCATGCGGAAGCCCAAGGGAACCAGATAAAGCTGGCACACTGGAAGTCATTACGGCAAGAGCCTTAGAGCTGTGTGTGATTCCGGGCTCCTCACTTACACGCACACGACTGCAATAAGCCTGCAATAAGCCTGCAATAAGACCAGGGTTGTACTGTAGTTGCAGATTATAGTATAGAACCAGTGAATGATAATTTTGAAACATTGTAGTAAAAAATGCTCGCAAAAGCAGCGAAATACAGTAAAGACGCCTGTGTGTCTGTTTATGGGTCATTTTACAGATATGATTCATATGCTGCATACAGTATGCTGTATGATGTAATTAATAGGGCCCACCCAATGCGATATTATCATGATACCCAGACGCTGTTAGTATGACGGTTTTATGGATATCCCGATTCAATATACTTTTTAAAAATATATATTTTATTATAGTTCTAAAAATAATAATAATTTATTATAACACAGAATCCTGTGCTGCCTGCCAACGTGTGAATAGTTTAAGGTGCGCCACCTGTAGGATTATGAGGAACACCAACATTTTACCACCTCAACTGCAAACATACAGTATGTAAATTAAAAAATATATATTTTTTTTATCTATTTTGGAGTCAGTACGCCAATACTGGAATGGATTGCCACACAAAATCAAGTTGATTTCCCACTTCTCTGTTGTAGTATTTAGCACTGTGGCCTCAGACTTCCGAGGTCATGGGATCTGTGATGCCTGCCTCAGGTCTGTGTGCGTAGTGGGTTTCTTCTGGGTACTCTGGGTTCTTCCCATACTTCAAAGGCATGCAGAGTAAGCTAATTTCCGAATTGCCTAGTTATGTGACAAAGTGTGTGTGCCTGTGCGCCTAGTGATAGATTGGCACCCTGTCTCGTGCTGCCAGTCCCCTGGGATAGGCTCCAGGCTTCATGTGACCCTGAATAGTCTAAGTGGTGTAACGAGTGGTATATGAAAAAACGGAAGTAATCTGTATATACAGTATGTATTGTTGACTAAATCAATGTTGTTAACTGTAACAGGTAACAAGACATTAACAATTTACTCGGTTCCCAAATGCATCATTTTTTGTAGTCACTTAAACAACCACTGATGATCAATATTTCAATCCCGGTTACTTTAGGATACATAGCCGTTTACACTAAGACTTTTGTGCACTGTATTTCTAGCAGACGGCGGACTGTCGGTAGATAGCGAGATTACAATCGGCAGCATATGAACTGTGCACAGACCGTCCAGTGTATCAGCGAATTTGGAGACAAACCGGGGGAATGCGAGGAAGCCAAGAGGACAGAGGAACCTGCCGGGCAATCTTAGAAAAATATTGTTCTCCACAGTGGTCAACTGGACTAACTCACCATGACATTTAGCTCCCTTCCCCCATCACCTCATCAGCTGCCCCTGCCAATGGTAAGCCAAGCAGGACCCACGAGATGAGGACTTGAAGTGCGGGGGGAGCCAGACCTCCCGTTTCTCAATTTCAGCCCTTGGGGAGTCAGGCTTGTGTACCGTTTCACAAACAAGCCAAAGGCCAAAGTTCCAGGATGTGGGAGGAAGTTGGGGAGGGGGAGTATGTGACGAGTGAAGACCAAACAACAGAGCAATTCTCCAGATACATCAAGGAATAAATTGTGCCAAATATTATAGATGTGTTGATCGAATAGCTTGCAACATACTGTAGGATTAAGGAATGCTCTTACCTATTCATCTGCAAGAACCAAAGGTGAATGGAATATTTGCCGTATAAAATAGTGGTTAAGCATAAGGGTACATTAAAGAGAAAAAAAACAAGGAAAAAAAACACTTTCCAGTAGATTTCCCAGCAGTGATGAGAAGGCTATGACACAAGATGAGGATTGAAGTTGTTGGTTGTTTGGCACGTCACCAGACTTAAACACTCATCTGTGACTGGCTTGCCGTTGGCGCAACTTGAGTCTATGTTTGGGTGTGTCTGGAGCCAAACGTGACATAGAGTTGGGTTATACATCACTGTCACCGTCACACATGTGAAGTGGTGATGACAAAAAAAAATAACTAGTGCAAATACCTTTTTAAGTCAGAGAGAGAACAAAATAGCACACAAAAAGTCTGGGACTTTTGGTACTCAACTTCATTCTGGGGAAAAAAAATAGTATCCTTCAGGTCAGCAGACTAATCAGCCTCTATCTAAATGTAGGAGTTTGATTTACGCTTTAAAAATTTCAACAATAAAACTGATCACGATATTTCTATACTACAGTGTAGGTCTTTAGTTGGCTAGATTGCTAGATGCAAATGGTTGACATTGCCAATACCATACCACAATGTAACACATGCAAAGGGAGGCATTATCCACCTTCTTCTGCTAGGATTGGCTAGTGTTGCTCTGAGTGACAGGGTTTCCCACAAACATAGGCAATTTCTGCTCATGGTGTCATCAGGATTTGAACATGCACCCTCTTTCTGTTGAGCCAACAGGAACCATGAAACCATAGCTTGCATTTCAATCGACCTTTGAATCCTTGATTTATATTTAAAAAAAACTTTGGTTCACTTTAAGTGATCCTGCTTGTTACATGAAATGAATTGCATCCATATAATATCCTATATTAACCAAAGATCTGGTAATAACCTAACCATCCACTATAGTCAGTCAAGATCAAGAGTTCCAGCATTTTTAATCGATCTGGATGGTTCTATGGAAGTCAGACGTCAGTCTGAGCAGGAAGAGAGTTCCCAAAGTGCTCTGAGATCTCCGCAGCACATATCGGTCATCTCCCCAGGAGTCTGTCACTGCCAGATCGGGGACCTATGTAGAGTATATTAACCTCTACTGTTGGCCTGGTTTCCCCTGGAGATATTTAATAACCGGTGAGAAATCTGCTACTCGACTCCGGTTTCAGGCCCTGACAGCTGCTTCTTTGAAGAGCGCTCTAGCCATGGACCCGGCCCTGTCTCGGGCTAATCAGAAAGCTCTATCTCTGGGCTATTGACTTGCGCGGGCTTTGGAGCACAGAGCCCATGGCTGGATGATTTGGCCGTTTCATTTAGGACGGCTTTGTACAGAGACACTCTTCATTTCCTTCTCAAGCACACAAGCGAGGGCAGACATCCAGCATCCCACAAGCCTCAGACGCACCCTGCATTGACCTTCCCGGGTCCCTGGCGAAATGCATTTGTTCGTGTCTCAGACAGAGCTTTCGAGTTCAGAGATTGCCGATTTATCTGCACAGACGAGCTGCTAATATAACTCGGGATCCTGGTGCTTTAGGTCTTCGGAGGAAACGGATATGATAGGTTCCACTTACAAGGGATACAGGCTTTATACCCTCTCAATCCTCTGGGGCATTAGCTGTGCCTCTGGTGAACTGGGATCAAAAGAGAGGCCGCTACGTCGAACCTACAAACTTGAATTCGAAACAAAGACTCGACTGATTGCGTGGAAACTGCATGGCTTTAGAAATTCAACAAGGATTTGAGAAAACAAGAAATATATAATGGAGTTCACAGAGACTATGAGCATTCGTTTTATCTAACCCTATAAAAATGTCAACTTTGAGTACACCTTGGCATATTTAGAAGGTGAAGAGGGTGCTTTAGGTTTGAACATAGACTTTACATTTTTGCTAAGAGACACATTATAGGATTGCATCTGACATGACTATGGTTTAAAGGAACTGAGGTTTTTAAAGAATATATGACATGATAGCGGCAGTTTGTAAAAGGCAAACTACTCAAAGGGTTGCTAGACAAATCAGATTGCTAGTTAGTTTGCTGATGGCATTTTTAATGTATGCTTCTAATAAATGAATTAATGAGGACATAATTATAAACTAAAATATTTCACTGAAATTCAACAATTTAAACGTTTAAATTAGTGCTGTCAATCGATAAAAAAAAATTAACTAATTAATCGCACAATTTTTTGCAATTAATCGTGATTAATCACAATTAAAAGACTGAAACTTTTTGGATATTTAAATGTAAATAATTAATGTAAACTCAAGACAATGAAACTATTTAAATTCAAATATGATTGTTTATTGGAATTTTTGTTTAACCTGTAACACAGATTTTCTCATGTAAACAACGTACCTGCAATAAACCATCAATGTTCTCCAAATTAACTGTTGGCTTGAAAGCCATATTTATTACAGAAATAAAAACACAGGTATGTGCCATTTGTGTCATTTGAATTTCAAAACAATCAATGCAATTTACATTGGCGAGGCCCTGTAGAGATTGTTTCGGTGGGGTGTTTTGCTTTTAAGTGATATGTCAAAGACGAATTACTTCTCTGGTATTTAAATTTGGCTTTGCAAAATGTACAGATTACTTTTGTTTTATCCACAGAACCATCCGGCAGAGTTTTATACTGAAACCTTCCGTCTAAAAGTCCTTCATTGGTCTTATCCATACTTCTTTGCACGTTGAACACACGTCGGCCACAACAGGAAATAAAAAAAACTGCAACCGCGTTAATTGCGTTAATTTTTTTTAATGCATTAAATATTTCAAATTAATCGCATGCGTTAACGCACTAATTTTGACAGCACTAGTTTAAATGCATTATTATAAGCATTCGTCCCTGCGTTTTTTTGCAAAATGAGTTATGCGAATAGGTCTTTTTGCAAATACGAAACCATGTTGGTGGTAATAATGCACACAGTTCAGTACATTTCACCCAAAAATAATACACAAGCCTTTGAAAGCACAACCCTGTACTTTATATAAGTGGTTAATTTTAGATCCAGTGTGCAGAAGTGCAGAGTGTCATTTTCCAATTACTTTTTTTTCTGTTATTGAAACTTGACTGTATAATTTTTTTTAAATGGTGGTGACCTTCTCAGAACCCATACTCATTTATATCGGTAAAAGCAATTACCTGCCATATTAACCAAAATATCACAGATTCATGGGAAGTTGAGACCAAAAAAAAGCAAGTCTGTGTTTTCTTTTTAAATTAGACTGCCGCATTGGTTGATCAAGAAACCGTCATCCATCACTGAACATACACATGCTCCTCTGCAATCTGTAAGCTTAGGATTTTGCACAAGACTCAACCTACACATGGCTCAGGAACAATCTGGCAAACATGAAAAAGACCACCCTAATCATCCGTCCACACTCTGCTTTGTTTGAGAGAGCGGTGACTTCAGCACCACTCCATTCCTAGCACAGAGCTAATAAGCAGACAGTAACCAGGGACCAAAGGATTGGCGTGTCATTAAAGAGACCGAGCTTGTCTTAAAAAAACAAAAAATAAAAATAAATAAATGCTCGACGCGAGAGAGCTCAGTCGCACGTCAGCCTCACCCAAGAGCAATTACGTGCAAATGGGACGGGTTCGTTGGTATTTTTCCATTTTAAAAGATCATCTATTCATCACCACGTTTACGTCCAGCCCCCTCCTCACTTTCCAATTTGCCGAGGGGTGGATGACAGTTGTTGATGGATTGGGCTTTTGGTGGCTGAAGCAGGCTTGGAAGGAGATTGCTACCAGATGAGAAGACCTTCATTGCTGTCTCCTGATTTCTGACGATAGACCCCCATTTTCCCCTCGCTTTGATGAAAGTGATGGTAAACTCCCATGCACACCCATGTAGCCCCTCCTCCCCTTCTCCACTCAATGTAATGGTAGACTCCTGGAAATGATTACTTTTTACAATCCCAAAATTAAATTAATATGAACAGAGTCCAAAGACAGCAGTGAGAATGGCGAACGAGCGAGCGAGCTAGCTGCAGAAAATGAAACAGTTGTCCAAACTAAAAAACCCCATCCTGGAGAAGCCACGTTTGTTCTTGCGAGCCTAGCCAGGAGGCCGGAGACACACATCATGCGGTAACATTTAGAACGTAGTCTGTTGAAGGGGGTTAGGGGGAAGGTGGAAAAAAGGGTCGCGAGGCGTATTGTAATGAAACAGATTGTTGCTGTGCGAGATGTAATGAACTGTTAAAGAGAGAAACTTATGGATAGGGGAAAAAAAAAAAACTTTTAAAACTTGCTCCACAGAGAAAGAGGATGCAGTGGCAGCGGATGCCTGTAGTGTAGCGCCATAATGAACGACTTTTAAGTGAGTCGGGAAAAGAGAAGACCCGAGGTTCTGGTTATTAAGTCTGGAATTTTTATAATAGAGCGAGTGCCTTTGAGTGCCTGGAACAAGCTGAGCTAATCTCCTCATGAGTAATGGGACTTAGTTTTACAGCGAGAGAACTGCAATGGTAGAAAAGTCATATTTTACAGCATGTGCACGCACTTAGATGAGCACAAATACACACACACACACACATATATACATACACCCCTTAATCAGCTGTAAGCAGATGGAGTGTATCAGATTGCACCTCATGCTGAGGCCGAACGTAAATATTATCCTCTTCATAAGAGAAGTATACGTACTAGTGCAATCCGAGAGAGCACGAAGACAAAAAAAAAACAAAAAAAAACGGCACGTTATAATCCTGTGGTTTGATCAGCGCACAGTGCCAAGTGCATTAACGAAAATGAACGTAAAAGAGCGCATGCATCTTTGTTCAGCGAGACCAAAGGAGGTCCCATGAGCTTTTTTCCACAGCACCAACAGCGCGCTATAGCACATTCTCTGTGGGTTAGATAACTACATGTCTCAAGTCTCCACCGACTATTTATATTCTCCTTATTTTTCGGAAGAAAGATTAAAGAAAAAACAAGATAAAAACACGCCAAACACGTTTTTTTTTTTGTTTGTTTTTTTGCACTAAACATAAAAATCCACCCCCTAAAAAGTAAAAACCTCATTTGTGGTCAGGCAAAGAGACAGTGAGTTTAAGAGAGAGAGAGAGAGAGAGAGAGAGATAGCCATTTAAAGAAAAAGCCAAGCGGTATAAGGAAGGAGAACAATGTCAAGATGACATACGCAAAGAAATGAATTATTGTCTACAAAACATATCTAACGTGATCCAGATGTCTCCCTGAAAAAGAGAGAGAGAGAGAGAAAGAGAGCGGTGGGGAAAAAAAAAGGCTGTGTACAGGCTGCTTAGTCCATTTAAAGTCTGAAGATTTCCGAAAGAAAAATATTTTTCCATGAAATCCATCCCGAAAAACTGAACGTATACGGCCTGTTTGCACTTTTCCTACGCATTAACATGACGCACACATGCTTAACAAAATGTTTACCGCAATTCATCATGTGCAGATTAGACCTTCATCAACTTTCCATTTCTGTTCATTTAAAACTGAACTACTGGATCCTGAAGCTCGCTTGCTGCCAACCATAACCAGGCATCATGCAAGCTACTGTGTTTTTTTTTGTTTTTTTAAATAATCACATCTTCTCCTGAATGGAATGGCAGAACAGGAAGTCATGTCGAAGTTGATGCTCAGATAGTACAGTGCTGCGGAATTACTGCTTTGTCGTTAATATTAAGCAGTACGCACTCATTTAACCTGCGATGAAGCTGTGCATAATATATCAGTTCCAATGGAGGAGGCGTGGCCTCTGTAACCGACAGCCCCCGTGAAGTGGGTGTGGCCAAAGTAAAAAAAAAAAGCTATAGAAAGGAGGTGTGTCCTTTGTACCAGTCAGTCCAGGTTAATGTGACATGTTTACTGTGCACAGCAGTTTAAATATAAAAGGTGTGGCCTCTGTAATTAAAGTGGGTGTGGCCTCCATGTCTGTTAGTGTAGTTTTCTGTAGTTTGGTACATCAGTCTGTCTATTGCAACTTTATATGATATAAAGGCGTGGTCTCTGTGACGGTGAGTCCAAGTAAAGTGGGTGTGGCCTAAGCATCTGTCAGTAAAAAAGGTGTGTCCTTTTAGCCTGTTAGTGCAAATAAAAGAGGCGGGGGTTAAACCGCAATGCAGTGTTGTGGCCTATGTAACGGTGTGTTCTCTGAGTAAAGTGGGCGTGGTCCCAGCATCTGTCAGTAAAGAAGGTGTTCTCTGAGTAAAGTGGGCGTGGCCACAGCATCTGTCAGTAAAGAAGATGTGTCCTCTGAGTAAAGTGGGCGTGGCCACAGCATCTGTCAGTAAAGAAGGTGTGTCCTCTGAGTAAAGAGGGCGTGGCCACAGCATCTGTCAGTAAAGAAGGTGTGTTCTCTGAGTAAAGAGGGCGTGGCCACAGCATCTGTCAGTAAAGAAGGTGTTCTCTGAGTAAAGTGGGCGTGGCCACAGCATCTGTCAGTAAAGAAGGTGTTCTCTGAGTAAAGAGGGCGTGGCCACAGCATCTGTCAGTAAAGAAGGTGTGTTCTCTGAGTAAAGAGGGCGTGGCCACAGCATCTGTCAGTAAAGAAGGTGTGTTCTCTGAGTAAAGTGGGCGTGGCCACAGCATCTGTCAGTAAAGAAGGTGTGTTGTCTGAGTAAAGTGGGCGTGGCCACAGCATCTGTCAGTAAAGAAGGTGTGTTCTCTGAGTAAAGAGGGCGTGGCCACAGCATCTGTCAGTAAAGAAGGTGTGTTCTCTGAGTAAAGAGGGCGTGGCCACAGCATCTGTATAAATAGTAATAGTATAAAAGTAAATCTTTGTCTTGTACTGTTTAATTCCATGCATCATATGTACTGTATTAATATCGTATGAAATGCGCACACATCACATACACTCAGGTATACACATCGAGCCATTCTAGCTTCTAATTAAAAACTTCAGCTTGGTCGTATGAGCACGATTTCCAGCAGAGATGGAGCAATGCTGCAACAGAGCCGCTGCCAAAAAGTGAGCAAAGCCTTTAATATACTCTGGATTATATTGTAGTGTTACAGAATTACTTCTTTTTTTTTAGTGTGTGTGTGTGTGTGTGTGTGTGTTTTGACTTGCACCATTTGGCGAGGTGCAGGATCTTGCGGCAAAAGTGAATCATTGTAGCCAAAAGAAAACAGTGACACAGTAAAATGAACCCTTGGCTTCATGTGGCTGCTGCACAATGCCAGCCCCGCACAGGCTGCTCTCGGTGCCAGTGGACCCCAAACAGAGAAACTGGGCAGGCATCGCCCACCAGATGGCTTTGTGGTCTCCTCCTTCTCGCTCGTGGCGCCTGTGAGGTTAGTGGGCGGCCCTCGCCGAGGCTCCTTCTCCATCCTGAACCTATTTTTACTCCAATCTCTCTCTCTCTTACTCTCCTTCACCCCTCCCGCCACTCTTTCTCTCTCTTTTATTTTTCTTTTCTTTTTTTTAATCTTCATTCCCCAGCACCCCCCCCCCCACCACCACCACTTTCACTCATTCCTCTCTCCCGCTGTCTCTTTTTTTCATTCTCTTAAGCCGCGAACCGTTCTTTGTGCGTGACAAACGAAAACTAAGGAAAAAATATATGGAAGGAAAAAAAAAAGGAAAAAAAAATCAGCACGGCTCTAAACTCAACTGCTGATTTGGATCCCAGTATGTCTCGTTAACTCGTCCTTTATTTCAGATATCCCGTTCCTCGTTAGATATTTATTTTGTAGCTTTACAGCCTGCCAAAAAAACATCCAGAACTTTTGTTCACTAGCTTGGCGGCTAGCAAAGAGCGAAAGAAAAGTGCAAATGTTTTACCAAGCAGATCCCCTCTGCATGAGATGACATCTCCTCAACGTGTTTCCCAGCAGCCATACCGGCTTAGACGAGTGCATTCACATGCATTGGTCTGAGATCTAAACAAATCTGATGTCTGAGAGGTGTCTTGATGCTTCCGCGAGAAGCTGTTTAAGTAAATCCTTTCAGGGTTGCCAAGTACGCTGGAGTGACTGTCACACCAAACACTGAGAAAGAGAGAAGAGCTCCAGTGGCTCTTTCTAAGACTTGCATTCAAAAGCTCGAAATGTCACAATTATGGATCCCAGGAAGCGATCATGTGTTTAACCAGCTAATCTGGCATGAGGAGTCAATTCACGTACAGCGCCGCTACGTGTATGACCCCCCTCTGCTGTCGGGTGGCATCATTACCATCACAATGCCTCTGGGATACACGGGCCGCCCTGAAGCTAATGATTTATAAAAGATGTATACTGCATATCCATGCATAAGTACTGTATGAATGGTGGGGTTACTTTTAAGTGCGTGACTTTTACTCTAATTATAATCATGATTTCCAAATTTCTGGAGTCTGGACTGGTCAGATGCGGACTGTCGACCGGCCACATGGTGGTAGACGAAATCATGCCAGGATATGGCAGGAGCACAACCGATGAAACTACTGAAGAACTACAGAACCACAACCGCACAGACCACACAGAGGAAAAAAAGGAAGAAAGCTGGGCCGCGCCGTTGCCAAAGCCTTGAAGAAATCGTCTGCGTGTTTATTTTGCTATCAGCATCTCATAGCAACTGAAAAGCTCATTTTTCTGTTCGGTGTTTTTCAGCTCAATTCAGCAATCAAAGCGATGGATGTTGGGAAGTGTGTAATTCGTAGTCGAGCGTGATTCACACTCATTTAGTGTCTATAAAAAGACGCAAAAATAGCCAGGAAGTTTACAGTATACAGAGTTGTACAATCTGTTTCTACACTGTTGGGATGTGGTTCGTCCAGAATGAAATGAGATTTAAGGACACTAAGTCTAGCTCTACATGTTGTAAAGTGATCAGTAACCTCTGGTCAGAAGTGGATAAAGTAGCAGCACTGGCACACAAGACAAGCAGGTTTTATGCCCACGCTTTTTTTTTTTTTTTTTGCAGACAAGCAAATAAAACCTACATCTTATTATCTGGTTTGTAGTTATATTGAAACTTCCTAAGCTTAATGGTGGTGTGCTGTAACTCAGATGGAGTAACTCCTAACCTCAATACTCATTTAAAATCCCACCACCTGCTGCACTACAGTACACACATCAGGCAAGGAATGATCTGTTCACCCCTACCTCTAGAACATTTTTGCAATAATTAGACCGCAGGGACGAATCAAGCAATAATCAAGCAAAATGAAAAATAAGTAATCCTATAACATAGGAATGCCAAGAAGCCTAATCGGCATGTCTTTGGACTGTGGGAGGAAACCTGTGCAAACTCCCTGCACACAGAGGCGGGAATCAAACCGGGCTGGAAATCGAACCCAGACCCTTAATGTGCAAGGAGACAGTGTTAATCCCAAATTTTTGCCAAATTATCAATAATAATTATCAATAACTTGAAGGTTGATCTACTTGCACTCTTCTACTTTGTGTCTATTGGTAGCTTACAATCCGACAGTGCCACCTACTGTACAGGAAAGGAAAGATGCACGATTATACTCGGGTACGGAACAATATTACTATTACTATTATGTGTAAGCTGGCCAGGAGAACGTGGAAAAGTGGGGAGCAGTGAAAACGTACCCAGACATAAAAATAAGGATAGGATTGAAATAATCCCCAAAGGATTTTATCTACTGTTGCCAAAACTTATGCTTGAATTACTTGTCTTGTAACATGCATCGCTCTGTCTGTAGTTCAAATCCACTACAGGACTAGTACTGTCATTCCTAGCGATGCCTTTCATCAAATTCTCATGTCCAATTATCAGTCACATAAGCGAGATCCAAGATCTCTTCCCAATATAGTCATCCATATAACAATGCGATGTTTCACACAAGCTCTCAAGCATAGATAATAATATTAATTAGCATGAAGTATACAGAAGGTTTTCCCTGACGTTCCTCCCAAGCACAATGCTCATTGAGAATGGTTACCCATGAGGTGCGGAGGAGGAGGAGGAGGAGGGGGGTTTTGTGGGTAAACACACCCTATTGTGTTCTGCTGGCATCAGTGCACGCTGTACGCTTTGGGAATTAGTGGTGTAATGTTAAACCGTGACATTTCTGTAATGGGCGCTGTCTGTCATGCGATGTCAAGTCACACATTTAAAATGGTAGCTGGCCGCGGTGACGGCTGATTCAGTCGCAAGGGACTAAAATAGGAAATATGGGAACGCCATATGCTAAGAAATAAGTCGGTATAATTGCAAATTGTAAATTGTTTTTGTAATTATTTAGGGAAACATTATTACCTATCGTGGTTAGTTTTTATTCGGTAAAGTCAGACAGGGGAAAATGTGCTTAGTTGTTAACAGCAGAAGGCATTTTATAGCGTTTTATAGCAAATAAGCAAGAAGTTCAGGCTGCCTTGGATAACAGAGCGCTGCAAGAAGGTTTACGTAGAAAATCTGGGACACGCTCCATAAGCTAGCCCACGGGGAACTGCAAGAACACGGGCTTGGGTTAGCCTGCCATTTGTAATGCGCCAAAAATACCTCCGCAAAATCCTCCATCAAATCATCACCTATCGAACGATTCATGGCTGCAAACTGGCACCTTTCTAAATTAAAGATTTGCGCTTTTTTCTTCCCAAACCGCCTCACCCATATCATTTCCCAAAAGACAACAACGTAAAAGCATAGAGACAAAAAGAACCACCGAGGCCAGCATTTACCCCTCGACAAGCCCCCTGTTTCCATGAGAACCTCACCCCAACAGACTGGCTTTCTCCGAGAGATTGACAAAGAGGAAACACAGAAAGGGTGCTTGTTGACTAGTCAGAGCTCATTTGAATAACACTTGCAACTTCTGTTGTGATCCAAGGCATCTGTAACAAGTGAAACGTTAAAAATATCTCCAGGCGAAAGAGATGTTCCATTTTCGGATTGAAGGAATCAACTCACATAACGATTCGAAACAGGAGATGAAAGCGATCCGAGATGTTGCGCGACAAAACAGTTCCTAGATTTTAGCAGAAATCCTAAACATCGCCTCATTAGCTGCGCTACAGTCGTTCCTAAAATATCTCCCAAGGAAGGAGACGTCTGTGCATCAGGCATGCGATGTGAAATTCATTCGCAACTCTTTCCACTAAAAGGCTTCACACACTTACAGCCACCCAGGCCTTTTTTTTTATCAAGAGAGAGAAAAAGACCACACCAAATCCCCTCCGCCATGGGGCCTACGTCGGCGACCACCTTTAATGAGGCTCATTAAACAAGCCTACCATGAACTTCGCTGTGGAAAAAAAAAAGAAAAGCGGGCTCATATGGGAGGGGAGGATAAAGAACCGGCATCGCCACTAGACACATCAAAGTCGCAACAGTTACGAGCGAGTGTGAAGTGTTCATGAACAGGCGTGCGTAAAAAAAATAGGCTCTAGCGCAGAAGTCTCTGAGGCTAATGAAGACATCAGGGAGCATTCACATTGAAGAAAAGTCTAACAGGAGGCTTAAACACCAAGCCAGTCTACTTCTACTAATGCTGTAGACAGTTTAATAAGAGGAGGGTTTCTTTGTACTCTTGGTAGCTTGAAAATATTACATTACTTATCTTGGTGTAGTATTGTGCTGAGAATGGAAACGTTTATATTCTGGGGACAATTTTTTATTTTTTTTTTATTTTTCAACCTGGATAAGTCTTGTGTTCTTTTATGAGGGCTGTTCAAGTCAAACCAGGACTTTGATTGGGTGGAATAACAGAAAAACTCCCTTTATTTCTCTATATAATCCCCTGCTACACTATTGCACTTATCCCACGTTTCACTAGTGCTTGGATGCCATCAAGGTAAAAGGTTTTTTTAGTACGCCTGTGCCATGATCGGTCTGCTTGCTTTATTTCTGAAATGGTGGCCTCTCAGAAACTCCTTCAATGGCCCAAACATGTGGAAATGTCTTGGAGCAAGGTCATGGAGCAACCAAGTTCCGGTCTTCTGCAGGTTGGCGCCTTTGTTTTTTTTCAGGTATTCCACTCGCTGAATGTTCATGGGAACACTAACTAAAGTGGCCTCCGAAGCACCTCGGCCGTGATCGTCATCCAAATGTTTTACTTCGGCTAAGAGTCTCATGACTGTAATGTGCATGACGCCTTCTGTACATATCAATCGGTTTTACACCACGACTAGATTGAAATCCATTTGAAATGCATCATATCAGGGCATTTATTAAGTGTAATAGTCTCCCAATTTTACCAACCTGACGAATTTGTTACCACTGGCGCCATTGACGTTCCACCCCGGCTCGAACATTACGTCGCAACTCCATCTTAAGCCAGCGATAAACTAAAGACTTATTCATACCTCAGTATAAACAATATTCACATAATATTCCGACTGCTTTTTCTTTCCGCAACAATACTCATTGAGGTAATAACAATGTTTAACTTCCTGATGAAAGATTTTCCACACAATCAAATCGTTTGTTCCGAGAGAGCGCTCGCCCAAAAGCGTTCTGTTCCTTTCCCCGATCCAAGTCAGACACGATGCTGCTGGTCGACTGCGTGGTGGTGAATAGATGGGTTTGGTTTGTCTAAATTGGATCAGGGAAGTCGAGGCTGGCCCAGCTGGTGGTGCATCATCAGGCCCCAATCCAAGAGCTTGTATAACAGGAGGGTTCCACACAATCCAATCACCGGAGCTTATCCTTTTCATTTCAGACGTGTCCTGCTGAAAAGTTAACTAAGATCTCAGCAGCTGCTGCTCCTGGCTCTGTCTCGGCTTAGCGCTGCGTCCCAGTGTGCTTTGTGCCATGGCACTCATTTGCAGCAGGAAAACGCCAAATCCTGCCTACCTTTTTTAATTTTATTTTGCAAACCTTCTTTTACAAGAAGAATAGATTGGCATGTGATTTACAGCGCTTGTGACTTTTGTAAAGGGTTAGGGTTAGATTTTCTGGTGCACTCATCCCCCTTACATAATGGTTAGAGCTGTGTGATTTAGTGGATTGTGCAATTTAATCGATCTTTTGTTCGTTGATTCAATTAATCGAATCGATGGGTCAGTTTTGATGGGTCAGATATGATTCACAGAACTGTTAAATTGCCCAAAATTACTGAATTGTCAAAAAAAATGTCCCACAGCTATTGCAAAAATAAATACAAACCGCTTCCACTTTCTTCCAATACTCGCCTTTTGCGAGAGTATCACTTCTTCATCTATTGAGTTTATGGTCGACTGGTGCAATACCGCCACCTAGTGGACAGGAGTGCGGAGCAAAACATCGGCAGGCCAAAAAAGATTTCTTTGCACAAAACGTGACATTTAAACATTATACAGCATTTTAGCATTTATTAGAAACTTGTTGGCATTTCTTTACACACTGAAAATCACAAATTCTGAATCAACAGTCTAGATATGATCCACAGCTCTAATGAGCATACACTGTTAAACAAAACATTAAATATTATGTTTACTGCTTATATTGTGAGGTTTTCTGTAAGGAGTCTCCAGTTTTAGTATTTTGGAACGGTGAGTTTTTCTGACCCAGAAAAAGTCTTTCAGTCAGGACAGATTTACGCTTTAGTGTCATATTACCGACGGTTTATGACTCCTATGATGTCATAAGTGATAACAGAATCATATAACAACTCTAAACTAATTGTAAGTGTTGGCAAATGGGCTAGTTTAAGAGGAATTAAACACTCTAGGGCATGCTGTTAGAGAAAAAAATGGTAACAAAGCTTTGTTATGGTTAGAGTAAGTCCTACCACGCCATCACTGATTATTTTTCTACAACCCAATGCCCTAAAATGGTGTATTTTTACATCCTGACAACTTTACACCATTTACATATAGAATATACTGTATTTTATATGACACACTTTATATTTACAGTATATGTACTGTAGTTCTATAACCTGTGAGCACAAAGAAATTTCAAATATTTGTAAAATGAGAGTTTGTACTTTTTCAGATGTCTTTAAAACCTTTATATTTTATATATGTCTTTTTAAAGGACATGGCTGAAAACCCATTTAATGATTACATCACATTGTAAAACGGACGTAAAATGGACAGATTACAAGGATCGTTTTGGACAGATTACAAGGATCGATTTAGCAGATCGATTTAAGTCATAACGGACATCTGTAATCAGTCGTACTGTCTGATGGGTCTCGGCGGCTTGGCGGTCGATAAAGTGCATTGTGTAGGTGTGGGATACAGAGTATCGCTCCTTTATACTCTGATAGCCCCTCTCTTCTTTGACTGTCTGATGGAAAATGGATGGTAAATTCAATCTAATCACACTGGCACTTCAGTGGGCCGCCCTGATCGTCTATCAAAAGCCCGGGCAGACAACCAGACCGGGAAGAGAAAGTCTCCACAGCCAGACACAAACCGGAACCAAAAGGAGAAAACACATAATAAAAGAAGCACAGATGGGGGACGAGTGTGCTTCCTAGGCTACCATGCTGGCACTGGTAATAGCTCAGTATACATCACACGCTAGATAAACACACTGGGCACAAAGAGTGGTGGCTTATTTTGTAAAAAAAAAAACAACAACAAAAAAAAAACAATAAGATAGGGATAAGACTCAACCAGTGTGTGACCCCTTAGACCAAGATCGGTGCTTTTCTATAGAATAAACTCCGTCTCCGGGATACCACTTTCATTAATCACAATCTAAATCACAGAAATGCATTTACCGTAGCTAGTTAAGAGGGTACGCACTGTCTGGCCTCGAAGGGACGATGATAAACACAAAAGAAATGGGATGTTCGGTTTCCTGACCAGACAGGAAGCTGATTGATAACTGAGGCAGAGGTGAAGGCAATCAGGGAACAATAGGAGGAGCAAATAGGAAGAGCACGGAACATGAGGTAGTCCAGCTGCATCAAGAAAGTTTCTTAATAATACTGTGACATTCACTGGATGGGAAAAAATGTAAGATTCATGGCATCCTTGTCTCAGTCTCAGACACTCTAGAAGTCTAAAGTCTGGTTTGTGTGACTATATTAAGCCCGGCTGTTTCTAGGTAGTTGCACAGCAGACTGTTTTTGTTGTCGCCCCTTCCTGTGAGAGTAGGCGCCTCTTGGTTATACTGAGTGACAAAAGTTTCCAGAGTCTCTAGAAATATCTATCTGGCCTGCAAGGCTGGTTTTTTATAATTAAGTTTTTATCACATCCCATTCCTAACCCTAGCTGTTTTAACTGGATGCCTGTTCTGTACAGTAAATCCCCAACATACGAACAAGTTCCGCTCCGAGAGTTTGTGCGTAAATCCAATTTGTTTGTAAGTCCGACATTGTCTGGATACTAGAATACTAATATAATTAGCTATACGCAGTATTAAACTAGCTTTCATGTTAAAAGAACGAACAATGTCTTACAGGATAAAGCTGAAAAAATCCTTTATGCCCTCTCTTTTTTTCTCTCTATGTCATTCCTCCATCCTCTACCCGTCCAGCCTTTCACTCACACACTTCAGCCTTGCCCCCCCCCCAAAACCCCCTTCCCCGGCCATCCCTGCCCACTCATACTTTCTTGCTGTTTCCTCCTCTGAGCTCTTAAGAGTCTCCTTCCGGACGTTCTGCATTTTATTTTTTTTTTCTTTTCTTTTTGTTCCTTTGTGCTGGAGCGACCACTCTGAGGACCAGTGGTGCCAAGGAAGTGTCTAATCATGTGTATGTGTGTGTGCCTTAACTAAAATGTCATTTATTCAAGAGAATACTGATGAATGGTAAATATTCATGGTTAAAGGCGTATTTGTGAGACTGCGGGTCATGGGTTCGTTTGCTTTAAAAGGAATTCCAACAAAGACACATCAGGGTCTGTAACTCAGTAAGAAAAATAAATAAAGAAATAAAAATTACTCATTCCTATCAAGACAAAGCATCATGATTTAAGGTTAAAACCAGAAAATGTAAAAACATTATACTAAGAATGAATTAATTAATAAATGAATAAATGAATAAATGAATGAATGAATTGTGCGCCGTTATTATAAGAATTTTTAGATGATTTGACATGGCCCATCATGAAGAGTAGCTTTATTTGAAAGTAGGAGTTTTGCTTCTTTTACATCCAACAATTACAGTTTTATTTTTATGAATATTTATTCTAAGAACTGACATTTCTCATAATGGAAAACCTACTGACTGTTACAGACCGAGCTGGCATGTTGGCGTAGATGTTAACACCGTTGCCTTGCACTTCCAGGGTCTGGGTTTGATTCCCATCTCGGGGTCTGTGTGCATGCGTGCTTGGTGGGTTTCCTCCGGGTACTCCGGTTTCCTCCCGCAGTCCAACCACATGCAGATTAACCTGATTGGTGTTCGCAAATTGCCCGTCTGGGATAGGATCCAGTATACATAATAAAGCGGTATAGACGATGAGTGAGAGTGAGTGATGGTTACAGTTTGGCGACTCCTTCTTTAAATATACCCGCAGGCCTATTTACACAAACCATTTTCATGTATTATAATGTCCCTTGTCCTTGCTTATTATTAGTCTTAGATGTCCCTGGGAATGAACTTTTACTATAGATCGAGCGATGGTATTAAAACAAGCAACGTGTGTCTCAAAGGTATGATTTTGTAAAAATATGAAGGTGAGTTGTTTCAGAATTGAGTCTAAATGGCAAAGCAATCAGGCAACACCAAAGAAAAAAAAAAGGCAAAAACATACTCATAAAATGACTCATCAACTCCCTGGGTTTTGGAATGACATGAAGTTCGCCTGTCCAGCAATCAAGGGAGCCGTTTCCGAACTTCTTTTTGGAACGACACGAAAACTAATTGCTTCGGTACAGATTCATCTGGGACACTGAACTCTGCACACTGGGGGAACACCACCAGAAGAGAGGCTTATAAATAATGAAGTGCGTGTAAGTAGTGCTGACAGCGATGGCGACAGAGGCTGAAAGTCGATGCTGACTCTGCTAGTGATTTATGGCACGCTGACTCAGACAAACTAAAACAATTTACCTGCACTAAAGCGTCCAAAAAACCCCTGCATTGCTCCGGGTTAATAAAAATGGCTTTCTGCGGTGGGTACCTTTCCAGTCCAAAACAAACCACTTTTTTTTCCCTTTCTTCTTCTTCTCTGAATCTTTTCAGGTATCCAATTGTTGACACTCAATGTATTAACTTTGGGATGTATTACTTGAGTAACAAATCAGGGCTATTTTTGCTTGGAACAATATTCGCCACAGCATGAAACAGCGCAAAAATTCAGAATTGGCATACAAACTACACCATGCAACAACGTTTTATATCGATATACAACGGTCAACGAGGTCTTTGGGAGAGCTGCAGGTGATTGTTTGCCAAAACTGTTTGGTGTAATGGCCTGAAATTGGCTAAGCATGCATCTCTCTCTCTCTCTCTCTCTCTCTCTCTCTTTCACACACACCAAAGGAAATGAAGAAATAAAAGATTTGCCTTTTTTGCCATATACTGTACACTGTTTTCATTGTTGCTAAAAATGGATTGAAGTTAATTTACGGCTTTAAGACCTTGTCCATGTGTACACAGGTAGTACATGGAGTTTCCCTATGCCCTAAGGTCTTTCTTTCACATAAAAACTGACCTTTTGGAAAACTCCATCCAATGTGATCATGGGTAGAAGCTCTGTTTTCAGTGTTGACTTTTGGGGTGGGGGGGAAATGTGTTCTTCTGTATTTTACAGTGGAGCGTGACATACTCTGTGACATACTCAACTTTTTTAGGCGGGGGAGCGGGGGGAATAGTCCAATTAGCCAACCCGGCCTCACGTTTAGGTTTATATCGCAAGCTGTTGGCTTGCTATGAGCTTGACAGCGTGTTGTTTTGGTTTCATATCACAACAAAGCTTTTTAAAGATTGAAAGACTTTTAAGTGAGGACTAGGTCTTAGTAAAACCTCAAACACCAACACCAGCATGACCACTAGCAATCACAAAAAAAACGGAGAAATAACCAGAGGCTAGGACTAAGTTTGTTCTAGCCCAGCCTATAGAAATTCATAAACTGCTAGGTCAATTAATATATGAGTGTAAAGTATTTGCAAATATATGACCTTGTATGCAAATACATCTGCGTTCCAGTTCATCCGCTGAGCTCGATGGGTTTGAGGTCAGGGGTCTGTGTTAGGGCCAGTTGAGTTCTTACACAGCGAACTCATGAATCCATGTCTTTATAGTCTTAGCTTTATGCAAAAAAGGGCATTCCCTAAACTGTTGTCACAAATTTGGAAGCATAGCATCGTCCAAGATGTCTTGGTATGCTGATGCATTAAAATGAGGATAAGGGGCCTGATTCAAAGGCCTGAGTTCAATACAGAAATTAACAGATTTGGCAAAATGCATTTGTCCTTAAAGTGTATGTATTTATGTATGTATATTTACATGCCCACTCTTAACCCATTTATAACCGGCAAAATAATAATTAACTGACAAAATACTATATATATATATTGACTAATCAGATTGGAATAGAATATAAACACCTTAATCTGAATACCGACAATCCAAATAAAATTAGTACCCGAAAAAATCATTCAGGATAAAGGCTGGGCAAAATGAAAAAGAAGGGGTTGTGTGTGCAAAAAAACTTTGACCAAACTATTCTTTCTCATTTATAGAATAGTTTACAAACAACAGTCTTAAATATCCTAATTATTAAAAAAATCATAAAATTCTGACCTGATGGATTATTATTGCATACAACATCCTAAAGATCCTGAAGCAGAGCATCGTCCTGCATGTAAAAACAAATACGAACTGCTGAACAACTTTTCCGATGGTCACAAACTTTCCTTCTCTGCCCACTTAATAATCGCTCTTGGAGAAAGTTTTGCTAAAAATGAATCATTTAAAACAGCACGAACAGCGCAGTTAACCTCAATGACCTCACACACTTGTTGCAGTTATAGTAGCTGGCGATAAAACCTTCACGCATGGATAGCGTGTACATTGTGTAATGCAAATCCAATGCAAGTTTTTACAGATTGGTGAAAGTTTGTAGACCCACAACACATCATCAGCAGTGAGTAAGAAGGTACACGTGAAATGCTAGTGGTGTACTGAACTGTAATCATCCACAATCATGGTTCAGCATGCATGTGAAACGCAGATTCATTGCTAAGCTTAACCATCATGGTGCTGCTGTATGGCGTTATACAGTGTTTGATCACTTTACAGTGCACAGATATTTAACTTTATGTGTATAAATTATATTTTTTGCTCGGTCACACCATGAACACAAACTGTATTCTCTCTCTCTCATATATGCTCACCAGAGTTGCCAGATCATGCAACCAAAGTCCCCCCTAGGCAGAACTGAAATCCCACCCACTCTGGAAAAAAATGGGTTAAACAATTACGTCAGTACCAAAACTTACTTTTATTCGCTACAAATTATGTAATTTCTTTTTACCTGCTTAAAATACCCTTTTTCCCCCACAATGATTAAAATAATGAAAATAATCAAATTACTGCAAAACTGCCAATCTGGCAACGAGACTGGAACAAGGTTATATTATTATTATTATTATTATTATTATTAATTTTTTTTACAAAAACAAACAAACAAAAAAAGTGATCATTAATTTAATTTAAGTGTTAATTAAAGTGAATAAAAGTTTTTCAGGTTTGTTGCTGTGGTTTTGAGTTTTGCTTCTCAGTTTTTTTTTTTTAATGGCTTGAGTTCATTAACCAGCTTTTTTTAAAACATACTTAGCCTCTCAGGACAGGTTTACTTTTAGGTTGTGTTTTTCTGGGTAAAAAGCATGATAATATTTACATTTCTCAACCAGATGTTTATACATTCAGTGGTTTATAATCTACGCACAGAACAAATATGTTTTATCCACAGTTACACAGGACCTCAGTGGTTATATGGACGTCCCTATATTACATCATATAATTTAAAGGGCTGAAAATGTGCGCAGTACGTACAGATAGATGTTATAGACATTTTATGATACTCTTATATACAGTAGGTGTATTATTCACTACTTAATATTTCATATTTTCATTTAATTAACTACATTACACCACTACATATATGGTTTAATGCTAATAATCTAATATAGTTATATTATCTCTCCAATAAGTATGGTATAATTATACACATTTTGTTTTTAAGCTATAAATGATGTTCATTATATACTGCCGTACGGTTCTGGAAAGTTTTACTACAACAGTTCACTTTATACTATATGTCTTTATATGTATGTCTCACGATTTGATTTTTTATGCCACTGTAAGACCCATGCCCATAGCTGCTGGCCAATGATTAAACAGCCCTGTAATGCTCGGCCATATAATAGGTTTGTGCCAAAACTCGAAGACCAAAGGACTCAAAAGCGCAGCAACGAAACTGAAAAAAACTGAGCATCGAAACTGAAAAAACTGAGGACCGAAACTCAAAAATGCAGCAACGAAACTGAAAAAAAAATGGACCAAAATTTTAAAGTGCTAAAAGGAAACTGAAAAAAAAAAACAGCAGAAAAACAAAAACAAAAAAAAAGGAATAATTTTTAAAAAAATAAATCTTTTTCTTTTTTATGCTATTTTTTATTCACTTTCGATTTATTTACTTTTATCCATTTCTTTTTGGCACAAATTTAATTCCATACAGGTTGAGCAACATTTTATTTTGTTTCTATAATATAATTCTTTTTTTAAAAGAAGTCCGTTCATACCTTCTTTCTTTAGTTAGCAGTGAAAGAAAAAAAAAGGGGAATCCAGATTAAAAAAGTAAGTAAATAAAAAAAAAGAATTTACAATGCCTCATTTTGACCCTTAATAACTGAGTATTATATATTTTATTGTAAGATTTCATTTAAACATTATATATATTAAATGTTGTTTTTATTTTAGACCACACACAAATGTTCCTTGCTTTACGTGCTCCTTAAGTGCTCTTTAAGTGCTCTTCTACAAGGGATAAATTGAAAGTGACATTATATTTGTCTCCTATTTGTTCCTGATCTGGGGAACGATCTGATCCGTGACTCGAAGTCGTGATCCGATCCGTGAGTTTTATGATCTGTTGCACCCCTACTGAATACAAAAGCATCCCTTGGACAAACAAACAGACTAAGTATACCCATCATCGTTATATAAAACTTAGCACAATGTGCTGCTGACAGACTTCAACATTAGGCTTGACAGGTTTCGATAAACAAAGTGTGCATTTGCACTAGAGTCAGTCTTGGCGCAGGACTCATGTCATGTGTTACACATTTCGCCCACTTTCAGGTCAATCAGTATAAGAGCTGCGGAAAGAACAGTGCCGGCGATTTTACCCTAAAGATAAGCACAGGAGCAAATCCAAGGAAGCTTTCTATGATCCCATCTGCGAGTGCTGCTTATATACGAAAACGGATCTCTAAAGCTCTGAACTGCACCACAAAGCACTGGCATTTTGGAGGTGCTCTCAGTCTCAGTCCCAGAGAGAAGGCTTCAACTATGAAACTATGAAGTACGGGCCAAATGGAAACCAAAGCCCTCATTCTGAGGCTGCTTCAACCATTTCTCTTTCCAAAGCCAGGTCTCCTTGCAGATGATTCGGCGTGACAGATCAGAAACAGAGTCGCATAACGACTGTACTCGACACCTTTTTCTTCCACGCTTCCTAACACTTGATCCTGACTTGAGTCATGGCAGGAAACAGATGTCCGTACCTCATTCTTTCTCGACGGCGCCTGTTTTTTGCAGGTCGTCGTCCATCGCCTAACACTCTCGTATCATCGTATCTTGTCGTCGTCTGTGCCACTGCTCTAAAGAAAGCTCTTTTGTTGTAAGGCTGAAAATCCATCGAACAGAACGTAGACGTTGTCATTTAGTACTTTTCTGGGCAATCCATCTTCCTCAAAAGTCTTTCTTCGAGGCTAAGTGAATTACTTTTTTAATAGAGGAAAAGTTAAAGCGGCTAGGCAAACAGCTAGTAAAATGCACAAGAGGTCAAGTCGTAGGTCATTATCTCTCCATTCGCATTCAGCGAGAAGGTCCGAAAGGTCTTTTCCTTCTTCCGTGAGATGGACAGTTTAATATCGCTCTCATTTATACACTATAAAAAAAAGTGTATGATGAATGGTGTCGCTGCTTTGGCGGGATTCACTAAACGTCTCCGATCTTTATCCTATGATATGAGTTACATGCGAGGTTCTTGCCTATCATAAATCCTCTCTTCCTCCTGCATTCCTGCAGGTGATGATTCGAGTCCCGCAGGTGCATTCTCGCGTTGATCTGGAGCGAAAATATACGGCGGTTATTGCTGCGCCACTTTCCACCTTCGCACATAACACATTTATGAAGTCCTAACAAAGAGGCCCACCAGACAAATATGTCCCGTGATTTATAACACGACTCGGAGCGTGCTATGAAAAAAACAAGAAAGCGCATTCCTGTTCATTAAAATGCATCCGAGACTGGCAGAAAGATCCGTGCGAGCTGATCTGCGGGCGATCTTAAAACCAGATCCAGAACGAGGGTGTAGATGCCAAAGACAGTGGCTGTTTACAGCTTTGAGAAATTATAGAAACGAAGGAGCTACCTAACGGACGTTCTCCAGGGGTGTCCATTAAACACGCTGCTGAAGGGATTTTGCCAAAACACTTTAAAGCAAATTGATATTCCATTCTTCGAACTTTAAATCTGGACAGTTTTAGTGCGGCTATGATAGTAAAAGATGGACAGAATTTGAGACAAAAACTGACTTTTTAATTGTAACCAAAAGAGCGGTTTTCACACTTGGCCTGCACTTTATTCTGCATTTCGGGGGAAATCTGGAGTCGTTCGATTGGCGGGCTCGAAATCACAGCTTCACGTTCGCACATTTGATTCCAAAACTCGCACGTATTGCACAATTCCACATAAAGGATTGCTAAAAGTCTGGGACAAGGCTGCTTTTTATTTTTTCCTTAATATTATACGGTGTGGAGCAGTGCATTTGTGTGTCTAAAGCATGTTATCATCCAGGAACACCTGCAAATAATGATCGAATCTTCGTGTGAAAAGATTTTTAGCCAGGAAGGCCAGCTAGAAAAATGTGTATCTTTTGCAATGTTTTTTGCACCACTCAGAGTGCAGACGTCTTCCACACCTGATGCAGACGACACCACGGCTGGACCTCACACCATCTTTTTTCTCAGTTGTCTGGACCTTTACAGTCTCTACGTCTTAAATTGCAACTAATGGGAACTCAAAAAACCCACAAAGCATGTAAATTAGACCATCTGCATGCGTGAAGGTCCCTACAACAGGTCAGGAAGAGTTCTTAAAGTTTCTCCTTCCAACATTTCCCTTGTACATTCCTTCTCTTTCTCGTCACCTCCTTGGAAGCTCGAAGCGCGTATCTGTCTTTGACTTCGAATCGACCACAGCAACCGTCATTTGCTCAGTGTGGTTTGATCAACTAAGCATCAACGCAGTTCATTTGTACAGGGCTTATAATATACTCATATATTTTAGATGAAAAGCAGTCAAACCCAATTAGCCTCAGCCACCTTAACGCGCCCCATTAACCGTCGGTCTTAGTTCCAAACTAATCGATTCTAGACATAAAATGGGATAATCTGACCGCAGCCAGTGGCTATGGACCTCACTCCTGTTCCCCAGCACTGTCAGCACTGCGGAATATTCTGCCTCGCTCGTTATTGCGACTGGCAGAGTCTAATCGGAGGACTGAGACTGCTGCTGCTGGCAGGCTGCGGGGATGCTTTCTTAAAAGAGCTCTGGCTGCTGCAGGAGTTCTCTTGGCGGTTATGACACTTCAGCCAAAAGACATGGAAGCAGTTTAGGACTATTATGAATTGCATTTTCGTGTAGGAATGACGAGAGGTTATTTGATTTCTAGGTAGGCAAAACATGGATCTGAATTCCAATGCTTAAACCCACATCATGTTGGCGCAATTAGAACACACTATATATATACTGAACTGCTTTTTTGTTCTTTTAAACATAGACATGATGTTTTATTGTTCCTGAAACCTTACCAAATCTTTACAGTCCCAAATCTCCAGCTTTTCCTTGAGGAACTGTCTAAATAACTGTGTGCAACCAAGCAACAACAACAACCATTTTGAGACGGCATTATATTCTAAGAGGTTTTTGGAATAAGAGTTTTACACTTTTAACAGACAAAAATCACATATCATAGAATAATTCAGAGGCTTGGATTCCGTACCATGACATACAGCCAATTTAGCGCCATTGAGACCAAATGCAGCCAATGAAAACCTTTTCTCAGTGTAATTTTTGTTTGAAATTAATATATCAGTGTGAGCGCTACTATAGTACGCTGCCTAAAAAACGTTGGCATTTCAGAAGGGCCCGATTCTGCATGGCTTGCATCAAGCAAAGAAAACAATAAAGAAGACAGCTAAAATGACTGGGATTGGGTTAGGAACTAACCAACACATTATTAAAACCTGGAAGGATAGCGCCGAACTGTCAACTTAGCTCATGAATGGAGATCACTTAAGCGTGTAGAAACTAAGCACTTTTCCCCTCATAGTGCAACCAAAACTCACAGGATTGAGCCTAAACAGCTGCGTCACCTTGTTAGTGAAGCTAATCAGATAAAAATGGCTTCAGTTTGCCAGGAAGCGTAAAGATTTTTGGATTTTGGAACAATAGAAAAAGGAATTGTGGTCGATTGAGTCCAGATTCACCCTAATCCAGAGTGATGGGCGCGTCAGGGTAAGATGGGACGCACATGAAGTGATGCACCCATGATGCATAGTGGCCACTGTACAAGCCCCTGGACGCAGTGTTATTCTTTGGGGTTGCTTCATTTGCTCGGGTCTAGGCTCATCAACGTTATGTGGCAATAAAATGAAGTTGGCTCGCAACCTAAATGTACTAAATGACCAGGTTAACCTTTCCCTGATGGTATGGGCATTTCCCATGCTTTAATTAGGAAAGAGTGGTTGTGGGGGCCTAGAAAAAAATTTTTACACATGGCCTGGCCCCAGATTGCATGAGGCATTCAAAGTAGTGATGGGTCGTTTAACGACGATTCGTTCTTTTTGAACGACTCTTTACCGTGACTCAGAAAAACGAGTCATCTCGGAGAGTGATTTGTTCATTTTCTACTGGGCACACATGCGCAAAACCTTTGTGGTTTATATGCAGGAAACAGAAATAAGTAAGTTACCTCTTGAGTCTTTTGGTCCGAATCGTGTTTTTTTTGTCACGTGACTCCCATACTATGCAGTGTAGTAGATAAAAAAAAAAACGGAAAAAAAACGAACGAATCGGACTAGAAGACTCATGAGAAGAACCGTTCAATTCTGTTTCCTGTGTAATGCACTGCATAGCGTCTATGAGAGTCACGTGACAAAAGAACGAACGATGCGGACAAAAAGATATGAGAGGTGAGCTGCTCATTCTGTTCATCATTGTAATATAGCTAAAAGTTTTGTACTGTTGGGGGTCTGTCTGTTTATTGAAAATGTAACAATTATTTTATATCTGAGCAAAAAGGAATTTGTTCATTTTGATGAACGAGATTCAAAGAACCGAGTCATTAAAAAGCGTAACGTGAAGCTCAAGAGCTCAACAAATGAACTACAGTAGTTTGCCATTAAATAAATAAATAAATAAATAATAGTTGCCTAGAACTCACCCTGAGGAATGTTTCTGTTTCTGCAACCCTGTTTTCTGCATGAGCTCAGACAGCGCTGACTGATGACATAGACAGAATGTTGTAATATTCTTTAATCACAGGCCTATCATTAAATAATCATCATCACATACTATGAGAAATAGACTTCAGAACTATAGACTTTTTTTTGGATCATCTCATACACTGGGACAAGTAATGATCCTAAAATCACCCTGAGCAAACTTTTTTTTTTATTATTATTATTATTTATCCAGAAATGTAAAAGAATTATGAGCTGTGATTACAAACTAGAATGTTAAATACATACAGTAGTAACACCACGCTTAACGCTTAAGACATAATGTACGTTATGTATTTTTAGGAAAATGTAACCGGATTCTGCGAAGGCAATGTGGTAAATAAATGCAGTTCTCCGTAGACGGATTTACCAACCACTACGAAATCCAGACAAGAACTTGTACCATAGGGACAAAGGGACTGTGTAAAGTGGGGGGGAAAGGAAATCGGGCAAAAGAGATAAGTGGTTTGAGTGTGTGAGAAATGAGACGGAAAAAAGACACACAGAAAATCAGAACAAAGAGACAACACAGAGACGGCAGACAGAACGAGAGCAGAGGGACTCATCCTCAGCCAGCTCCAGCTGCCCCCTCTGGAAACAACGCTCATGTTTTCTTTCCCTCTTACCCTCTCATCTCTCACCGAGCTCACACACTCCCACGGACTTTTGGCAGAGAGCTGCAGAAGCTCTGCTCACCTGCAACAGACAATCTGGAGAGTAGACCACAGCTTCTGTCTGAACGCACGCTGAACACATTCCCACCCAAACTCCAATTCGAACACACACGGGATCACACAGAGCTTTTAAAGCCTCGGCAGAACCATGTTCCCCACAGACGGCACAGTCGGAAGCGAAGAAACGCAACTGTTTGCTCGTGTGAATGACTCCGATTGTACACTTTCAGGCTTAAAAAAGTGTACAAGGCCGAGCCGGAGACACACCAGGCGCTTCGCAGCATTTGCAGTCACGTGTCTCGCTGTAAACATTAATTGTTTGCTTTATCTCCATCTTTGCCATTTGATAACGGTTACTGCAGACAGCGGGTTAAATAGACCATAGCCAAACAATCAGCTTTCAGGAAATTGTGTGCTTTCATGCACAAAAAAAAAGACAAAACAAATATCTGCTTTTCTGATGATGGCTGAAAGTTCCATGGCTTAAATGAAGGGGTCAACGAAAAATGCAATTTACACAATTTTCCACTTACCCCAGCCAAAACGCATTTGGTCTCCGACATTTGCCTCTTCAATCTGGCTACTGAAACTTAGTGCATGGAAAGAACTGTCATTTAAAATGGCCAAATGGTAATATAGCATTCCATGCACTGATTAAATCTGAAACCCCTGCAGGGGGACACTGGGCATCAGGCAGGCACACATCCACAGGCGGCAAATACCTTCACATATTCATTCACACCGAAATCAAAATCACCACTGGGCATGCTTTTGAAATAAGGGAAGCCTTGCAGATATGGACGGGAAGAACTCAACAGTAGACATACAATTGCATAAAAAAGCCAGTGTTGTGGACTCAAGAAAGAATCTTTCAAATATCCCTATTTTAAGACATGAAGGGCAGCTGTTCTGGAACAGCTCTTGCAAGAACAGTATTGTGTCAACTGCATTTGCAAAACCCATCAAGCACCATGATGAAACTGGCTTGACTTGGATTGTGAATTATGAGGCTTGAGTCTTACTTGCGATTTGTGAAACAATGGTTTGATTCTACCTCTTGGTAAAGTCACACCTGAAAGTTGAAACATGTAGATGGGTTCAAGACTGGGTCGCAATCTCCACACTGGGAAGAATACAAGAATGGAACTACTGTACAGTACATACCAACACGCTTCATTCAATTTAATTTAAGTCTTTTTTTTGTCACATATACCTTACTGCACAATGAAATCCTTTTCTTAACAGTTTAACTGGGGTCGGAGTGCAGGATCAGCCATGATACAGAATTCCCTGGAGCAGACAAGCTTAAGGGCCTTTCTCAAGGGCCCTACAGTAGCACCCTGGTGAGGCTGAGGCTACCATTTCCCAACCAAGCTCCTTTTTATGGCTTTAGACAGTTTGTATTTATCCCAGTTCCAATTGGTATTCATATATGGCCCAAAACGGATGAGCGATTGAGAGTGTAAAAAAAAACATAAGTTAGCCATCCAGATCAGTCACACTTTCCGCAGACAGTACATTAAATAATCTTGAATCAAAAACAAGCAATCATTCATTCATCATTCATCAGTGACCACTGACTGGATTATGGTTTATCCAGGAACATGCAGGACAAAGTAGAAAAACATGCTGTAAGGGATAGCCATCCATTACGGGGCACCACACACACAAGAACACAAAAACACACATGTTTATGAACACCTAGGGGCAATTCAGAGTAACCAATCTGCCTGCTACCATGGTTTGAGGACGTGAAAGGAAACCAGACTCCCCAGAGGAATGTGGGGAGAACTTGCAAAAACCTTGCATAAACAGTAACCTGAGCTCAGGATGGAACCATGGCCAATGGAGCTGTTAGGCATTACCCAATGGATAACCACTGCCACCATCAGAACAGGCAACTTTCAGGAAATATGGTTCATGCCAAGCTTTCGAACCATGCTGTTAATGACTGTTCATAAACCCGAATGGGGATGTGAGTATATACAGTAGGTTAACCTGTGAAATGTCACTCATATAGTGTCACATGTCAAGCTCTATCGATCATCATGATCAATGGGGTGCAACTGCATGGTGTTTGGTGACAGCCCAACAGTGTAAAACTAAGTCAGAAGCCAGACTTCTCAATTATGGTTTCATACAGTATTGGTGGAGACCTTATAATGCACATAAATTCATGATACCATTTCTTGTTTATTCTATTTGTTGCTCTCATTCCATTGTAAACACCTTGTTTTATAGGAAAGAACCCACAGAGGTACAGTGGGTAGTGTTGCCAGTCAATGTTCTATAGAGATTGAGAGAAAAATCGATTCAGTTACATACTGTACTGATCTAAGTCATCTGGTTGAATCCTGAGGTCTAAATAATGTCTCACATGTTCACCATGTTCCCAGCTGGGTCACCTTCTGGTTCTCGAAAAAGCAGGCCAGGAGGTGGATTGTCACCTGTAAATTGCCCCTGGTTTCAATGTATGGTTGCATCCAGCTTCATATTGGACAGGTATCCCATCCAGGATCTCCCACCTTGCTTCTAATGTTCCTGAGATAATGCTTGGTGAATGGAATTACTTTTCTTAGTACTTTCCACTTTTCCATACCAAGCTACTTACTTTTATTATAGTCTTCGGCTTGCTTCTGGTTTTTACACATACTCAAAAACTAAATAATTCATCAATCTGTCTTCAAATGTTTAAACGTAGAAATATACAACAGTACTTGCCTATTAAGTAAAACCCCTGTCGAAAGCTAAGAGCAGATAACTGTCCAAAGAACCCTTGAGGAACCCATTAGTAGTCTTTTTTTTAAATAGGAGGTTATGCTTGGACTGCATCCTGCCTCCATTGTATAACGCTTTGGACAACAGTACCTGCCAAAATGTAAAAATGTAAATGTAATACACACGTACAGAACAAGAGCTGATGGCTGCTTTTAAACAGTTCCTGAATCAAAACCACTGACTGTGCATAAGTCTTTCCTCTCCCTCTTCCCGTCATGTTGTCTAACAACTCTAAAGTGTCCTAAATATGTCAATACCGAGTACTGTACAGCTAGCGTTTTCACTCACACTTCACACAATTCAGCGCTAGAGCTCCCAGAAGACTCCCAATGAACCTACTGAGATGAAGCACACGATCTCTGACCTGGATATCCCCGACTGTCCATACACGGGTCCGTGTTAAGGCCAGATACAACGGCACCACTTGGCTTCACCGTTAGTGTCTGAGGAAGCATTATATTTGCTAAACATTAAGCAGCACATCTCATTTCCTGCAATTTGCCTGCTCTGTGTAAACAGTGCTTTAACCACAGAGCTGGGGATAACGTGAAGGCACGGCAGTTAGCGGGAGGAGAAAAGAATCGTAAAGAGAACCTAAAACCAACATGCCTTAATAAGCAAAAAAATAAAAGGGCTCACAGGGGCAGAAGACAGCAGTCTGCCACTGATGTAGCTATACATTTTCTGTCTTTCAGCACTTATAATGGGTAGAAGATGGTGGTCACCTTGATTACATGGTTTCAGTGAAATAGCACTAACATAAAGTAGTAATTTTAGCTATTTCTGAAAGCTCTTAATTACCCAGAGCATCGTTTTCAAATGTGAAGACTTTATGGAACCATTTAGTGGACAGATACGTCCTTTTTTTTTTTTTTTTTTGAGCAGCTTCCCATAATCATTAAATGTTATTAATGTTCTTTTTCCTTAGCAAAATGGATGATTTGTAATTTCTTACATAGGTAATCGCTCCAAAGTATTGTCTAATTATCATATATTTTGGTTCAAGTGGGATTGTTGAGCTACAGTATGTGTAATCTATCTATATAGCTATCTGTACTGTATATTGCTCTGCTTGATCAGCATTTATGGTACCTCGACTGTCTACTTTGACCAATCACATCGTCTCATGTGTCAGCTAGTTGAGCAGTTAAAGTTTGACATCATGGATGTACGAAGTAAGGTATACAATTTTGAAGCGTGGAAATGGTGGCACGTTGGCGTAGTGTTTAAGCAATGTCACCTTGCACATCTAGGGTATGGGTTCGATTCCCACCTTGGGGTCTGTGTGCAAGAAGATTGTGTTTACATGAGTGTGTGAATGTTGAAAAAAAAGGAAATAGATACAATAGTCACCACTGGCCTCCACAGTCTCTAGTTGGACTACAGAGGTTGGATGGAAGGATAAAAGTGTAGAAATTGCCTCCTCTTGCTGGCAAAAGACCACAAACACAAAGTAAGAAAATGAAATGTATGATGGATTGCTCAGTTTTTTTTGAATGGTGGCTGATGTTTAAAAAAAAAAACCTTGAACTTCGGCTTCCATTCACATTTTTTTTTCCAAGAAAGAAATAACTATATTTATTTATTTATTTATTTATTTTTACTAGTGTGTCTTGGTTGGCCTTACTTTGATCACAGAATTCATAGTTTACGTTGTTGTTGTTTTTTACCACTACAGCCCAAATCTACAACTTTGTTAGCTACAACCTTTATTATTCAAAGCTCTCATTTTCATGCAGAAGAAGAAAAGAGCAAACGCTCGTCTCTCTGTGCAACCTTTTGTTTTTGACCTCTCCATCTCCTATCCTAGAAGAATTCATCATAAACCCGATTTTAAGCTCAGTTTTTTTGTCAGACATTTGTCACTATGCGGAATTGCGTGGCAAGAAAAAGCTTTGCCCTTTCGTTAATGGTGAAGGCGTGTGACCAAGTCATTTCATATCGAGAGATTGGCAGTTTGATCACAGGGAAAAACATCTGATATAAATACTGAATAAGGAAAGGAACAGACATCTGAGCATGAACAAACAGCCATATGGTAGTGTGTTTGCTGCCTAATGAGGCTTAGAGACTTCCACTGTATTCCTGACCTGGCAGTCGGTCCACAGGGAAGCCTGGTGAGGTCTTCTGCTACCTAATAATATAGAAGGCTGGGTCAAAAATGATCTGAATGATCTGAATTGAACTTCCTAGGGCGAGCACTTTACCACGGTGCCACTCAAAGGCCCTATGCATTAAGCTTTTGCTGTAGAATTGATTTTAATTCAATTGATTTATTTTTAATTATTATTATTTTTTTTAATGATTAATTTTTTTCAAGACACTTTTTCCAGCTTTTGTATTCCCTCCGTACAAATGTTTTAGTCTGAGCTGCGATCACGAATACACCGCTGTCTTCAATTCTTTCAGGAGACCAAACAGGTAAGGGTCAAATGGAGCAAAATCAGGACTACAGGGAGGTTGCTTTAACCTCTCAAGATGTGTGTGGATGTTCATTCTCATGCAAGATCACGACGCTTTAGATAGCAGTCCTCTGCGTTTACCCTGAAGTTTAGGCTTCAGCTCTTCAATAAGTATCGCACTGTCACTGATTGTGAAACCCTTTTTCCTGATAAATGTTCCATTACTGGCTCTTGAGAATCCCAGAAAAATGTAAGCATCAGGTTCCCAGCTGAAGGTTGATCTCGGTCGGCGATTGGTTCCATACTCTGATGTTTACTCTCAGACTCGTAATGATGAATCCATGTCTTGTAAACGGTAATGATTCTTTTTAATTAAGGTTAACCTTCCAGAGAGTATCACTCCATGTTTTGTTTGCTGATATCCAAACTCTACTGTTTATGGACTTCTGTAAGTTATGTCAGCACCAGGTACACTCCCAGACCAAACTAATAACCGCATGCTGCTTTTCTTTCGTACGAATCACAATCCAGTAACGAACTTATGCAACACGTTCACACCTGCACAGCCTTAAACGGAAAAGCGCAGATAAGATAAGATCCGAAATGCGAATCATTTTTGACTCGCCCTCGTCGCTGAGACTTCAATATAACCCTGGCATGAGACAGAAACTGTTCAAAGTCGAGTTTAGCAGTTGCGGCTTTCTTTACAGCTTCGTCTGTTCGAAATCCAACAATACTGCCCTTACTCTTTCCTACATATTTGCATGGGAGTGGGTTGTGAAGAGGAAAAATACCCATTTTTTTCCCACATTTTTCACAGTTCATCAAAACCACGAAATAAATGCCTCATTCAAAACACTCTACACAAGGCAGACTCAATGACCTAAAATTTACAGTTCCTGAAATAATATTCCCATATCTGCGGGAACACTTGCGAGCTTATGAGAATGTGGGCTTATGGAGGTTTTTCGGGGCGCAAAAGAAATTCCAGTTTTACAAACTGCATGCTGCTTTGGAGTCAAAGGAAACACAACCTAGTTCAATTTAACACTGTTCTGAATGTTCATTATACCATCGCAAAACTTAAAAAAAAAATAGAAATAAAATTTGTTTTTTAGCTTCACACTAGAGTAAATCATTACCATACAGACCACATTTTGACAGAAAAGACAAAAAAACATTTTCCCACGACCAAAAAGCCGCATAATGGATTTTCAATGCACTGGGACGTAACACTACAACTTTTTTTTTTTTTCATTGAAATTGATACATAGACAAAGACAGAGGTAGTGAAGCACAACAAAAATATAGCTTAAAATAGCTTAAAAGGTGATGGAATTAGATTTTATTCTAATAAAAAGTCATTCTCCTAAGCTGTTACAAGTTTTTCCTTGTTCCATTTAACTTTCACACACTTTGGTTGCACTATTAAAAAAAAAAAAAAAAAGGAAAAGAAAAAAAAAAGTGCTAGCACAGTTGCACTAGAATAACTCATTGGAAATAAGGTTCAGAGATGTATTATAAGCACTCTGAGTTCATTGCCCAATCTTTTAAAGACAGATTAAATTTGATAGTAGCGATTCCTTTCCAAGGACCGCACCACAGGGTTACCAAGACGGGCAGGAAACATTTCCAAGGATACATGGAAAACTGAAAGCTTCCCTTTCCATAACGACCAGAACAATATCACGATATTTCACTTTGGCTTACAAACATCCAGAACATCCAGGACCCTGGAAATGATAAGTGCAGCCTGATAAAACACAGCGCTCAAGATTTGTTCCCACACTCTCCTAATGATTTATGAAGTGTGATCAGATAACAGCTCAGGAGACCCAAAGATAAAAGGATGAAGCCCCGTCAAACCCTGGTCACTTCCA
The DNA here is from genome assembly GCF_024256425.1 of Clarias gariepinus. Lineage (NCBI taxonomy): Eukaryota > Metazoa > Chordata > Actinopteri > Siluriformes > Clariidae > Clarias > Clarias gariepinus. Next base: position 6,933,376 of record NC_071110.1, read on the forward strand.
TCCCCGGGTAGGCGCTTGTCACCATTCATTTCCCCACTTCAGCTGTCTCGTTTTTCCACTGGAGCCACCATAATCTACAATCAGCCATGCACACAGTGGGGCGATTCATACCTCCCTCCCCAAGCTTTATTTTACCAGCACGACTAAGATGAAGCCTACCATGTGGGAACTGTTATCAGGAATTCATCAAGCACCCAGACAGAGAAGAGTCTAAATGGTGAGTGTCTCGAGCATAAAGCAACGTAAGGTGGCAAGGAAATGAAGTGTACCACTAACAAGCCTGTTCTACCAGGCGATTGTGTAGGGTACTCAATCAATCTGAATGGAACAAAGGCCCTTCTTGGTTCATTGTGAAGCAGGAACCTGCAGAGCAACCACACTCCATCTCGTTCATGGGCCTTTTTATTCGATTCGTTAAGGAATGGGAGTCTTGGTTAAATGCAACAATTATGCAGCTGCTTCACATGGCCAGGATGAAAAACTCTCATCACTTTAAATACCGGACACCGTCAATGCCGCAGTCGGAGGGCACAGTTAACTGTGGACGGTAAAGTGTTTTAGAACAAGATGCACAGCAGCGGCTCAGTCTTACGTCTGTCTCGATCGTTTATAAAGTACAACCTTTTTAGCCATCTTTCTCTATATCATCCTCTTCCTAGAATTATGTGAAATTATACAGTTAATAGGTGTACGTATGCATCTTTATAGCGTTGCTAGATTGCATAATGATGAGCTCCACCCCCCCTTGTTTGGTTTGTTTTTTGCATATTTGTCCCACTTAAATTATTAAGATCATCAAACTAATTTTGTTATTACACAAAAATAACCTGAGTAAACACAAAATGCAGTTTTTAAATTAAGGATTTCATTCATTTTTCATTTGATTAAAAAACAAACTTAAGGGTTTTGGAGTGGCTTTATCAAAGTCCGAACTTAAATCCAATTGAGATGACCTTAAACAAGCTGTTCATGCCTGAAAACCTTCCAATGTGGCTGAATTAAATACAATTTTAAAAAGAAAAGTGGGCCAAAATACTGTACCTCCACAGCGATGTGAAAGACTCGTTGCCAGTTATTGCAAACTCTTGATTGCAGTTGTTGCCGCCAAGGGCGGCACAACCGATTATTAGGTTTAGGGAGCAATTACTTTTTCACATAGGTCCAGGTAGACTTGGACAGCTTTTTTCCCTTTAATAAATGAAAGGCATTTTGTATTTACTCTGTGTATTAATGTAATTTGTTTCATGATTTCAATCATTTAAGTATGACAAATATGCAAAAGACAATAAAAATCAGCAAGTGGGCAAATATTTTTTCATGGCTAAAAAAAGCCAAAAACAAATATTTATATATAAGCCGTGAAATTATACACACACACACAAAGTTTGCAAAAAAAAAAAAAAAATTATACACACCTTAGGAAAAGAACAATTTGTATAAATATGTTATTACTAAATGCATTGTTAATATATTAATATATTATAAAATATATAAGCTATTGTTATATATTAATATACAGTCTAATAATATTATAATAATGATATGATGACATTATTAATATTATATTAATATTATATATATTATAGTATTTTTTCCCTGTTTTTTGGCTGACTGTATATTTTTTTTAATACCACACAGGATGCTGTGCTAAATGTGTAAATAGTTTAAAGCACACCACCTGCATAACTATAGTTGAGCAAAATTTTACCACCTCCAGTACAATCTTACTAAACTTATTTTTTTTTACATTTATTTTAAACCTAAACTTTTGGAGTCCGTGTGTCATTTCATTAATGGACAAATAAAGAAATCGCGATGTACCATAACTGAATCGATCTTCAATGCATATGTCAGTATACACGTGGTTATATAAGGTTTATATATGTCTGAATTTGACACCATGAAACCACAAAATTTACAGTAAAATATATATTTTTTTATACATTGTGTATTGATCAACTTCATAATACTGTGAAAGAATAACATTGGCTTTAATTAAGCATCCTTCCATAATAAGAAAAAAATCGTTCCCTTTTCTATCTGCATTCACAGTACACCTACGCCAATTCCATTTGGACGATAGATTTGCATGGTTGAGTTTAAAGGTGATGGGAACCTCTTCTACGCTGCTCCGTTAAGCGGAGAAGACGCTCATCAAGAGCATTGCGGCGACGCTTGGATGTGGGTTTGGCAGCGATTTGCACCGTCTGTGTATCATCTTGCTCCCAACTGCTTTCGAGCTGTAAACCAGCTCCCATCAACTGCATCTAGTTATGGCAGAGCGTGAGAGACAGCTTGCTTTGGACCCTGGCCTTGGCAAGCGTACTAACCGAAACAACATGTTTTCACAATTGCTAATTCATAGAAATCTGTATGACTCAATTTGTAAGGAAAGTTGTGAATAGATAAGGTAAGGGGTGGGGTCAGCTGGTGTAGCTTTTCTTATATGCATGCAATATGCTGTTGAATAAAAGAGAAGGAGCAGGCTTTGAGAAAAACATGCTGGTCCTGTCTAACACTTTCATGTGGGTCGCGATATCACGTTCAACTCTTTACCACTTAGCAGATACAACAATGTCGTCTTGGATGACTCTTCACACCTTAATATTACTTTAAAGCAATAAATCATTCAATTCCGAGTCCATTCCCTACTTTCTTTCCATCTGCTGTCCCCTCTATCACTTTACACTAAGCTGAAGTCAATTCTTATTTGACAATACACTCACAAATTTTTTTTATTTCATTTTATTTCATTTCATTTTAATGCTTCTTTACTGGTCTTTCCAAAGCAAAAAAAAAGAGGAAAAAAAAAAACTTTAGAAACACAATGGGCACAAATTAGATGAAATCACATCCAGCCACTCAAGCCCTTTTCTCTTAGTTTTTTGTGCTCGACCACATTTTTCACAGACAGACAAAAAGACCATTTAGTCGAAATTAAGGCCCATTCATCATACAAAAGCAGCTCGAGATTGGAACAAACTGTAAGTGCTGTTAAAATCTTGACTGTGTCTAATTTACAGGCAGGGCCCGCTGCTAAAATGAGCTCCACCATACCCTCTTCGGTACCCTGGAAACCTTTGTGAGGTGAAGACGAGGACAGCCAATAAAGAGCAAATCTTTTTCAGCCAGAGGACAGCAGGTAACTAATAACGCAAGGACTCCAATTTAAACACAGCTTTTCACTAAACTGTCCCAAATGTCCGAATCCCTTTCAGCTGGTGGCAACATCTGTTCGGATTTACAAGATCAATAGATAGATCGATAGATCGATCGATAGATAGATAGATAGATAGATAGATAGATAGATCGATAGATAGATAGATAGATAGATAGATAGATAGATAGATAGATAGATAGATAGATAGATCGATAGATAGATAGATAGATATGTGGGTCACTGTACATAAAGAAGTAGAAATCCTACCTCTAAGAAGCATGTCCCTGCCGCAGCGTTCTCCTTAAGGGATGCGTTGTAGAACTTGCTTCCAAAAACTGGTTCATTGTCATTAATATCCTGAAGGAGGACTTTAACCACAGCAGTGGAGGACAGAGGAGGTCGACCCCTGTCCATAGCCACAACGATCAAACTAGGAGCAGGGTCCGTCTCATAATCCAGCTGCGTAAGCGTGGTGATGATGCCAGTCACAGCATCGATGCTGAACCAGTCGGAATGAGTCTTGACATTCTGCAGGATACTATAGTGGACATCTCCATTTGGACCTTGGTCTTTGTCTCGCGCTGTGACCTGTAGCACAAAGCTCCCCGGAAAGATTACTTCTGGGATTACCTGGGTGTATTCATGTTGGTCAAATGAAGGCGGGTTGTCATTGACATCGGTGACCTGGATGGTAAACGAAGACTCCGCTCGTAACGGAGGGGTTCCAGAGTCTGTCGCCATGACCCTCAGTTCATAGCGGTCCCGTTCTTCCCGGTCCAGGATCTTATCTACACATATGAGGTAGATGATGTTATCTTTAGTGGTCAGAGCAAATTTTCCATCTCCACCCTCCAAGGACACATTGACATTGGAGTACTCTCCATAATCGGGGTCTGTGACAGAAATCCGCGCTACATACTGGCCAGGCTGTGCACCTTCAGAAATGCGCGGTGAGCCATCTTCACTTAGGAAGATGATGGTCATGGTGGGCTGGTTGTCATTATAGTCCCGCACATGGATGGTCACAAAGGCGTTGGTGACCTCAGGTTGTGTGGCGTTGTCCCTCGCCTGAACGACCAGCTCATGAACCTTCCTCATCTCGTAGTCCAAGGGCTTATTCAGTGTTATTACCCCAGTCTGGGTGTTGATGACAAAGTAGCGATCAGGGTCACTCTGTCTCCTGTTAATCTCATAAAGCACTAGGCCATTTTCACCCTCGTCAGCATCTGAAGCAAAGACTTGCAGTATGTTGTTGCCTGGCTGCAGGTTCTCAGAGATCATGGCATGATACCTACTCTGGTTAAACACTGGGGCATTATCGTTGATGTCCTGCACAGTCACATCCAGGATCATCTGGCCAGTCTTTTTAGGAGAGCCACCATCAAATGCCTCCAAGAGGAGAGTATAGGATGATCTTTTCTCCCTGTCTAAAATGGCATTGACTACCAAATCCAGATAAAGTACTTGGTTAGAGCCTCTTCTCGTTTCAAGAAGAAACGCCTGTCCCACATTTCCATCTGTTATAATGTAACCTTGAGTTGTGAGCTGGTCCTTGTCTGCATCCAAGGCAGGTTCCAGGGGAAATTTAGTACCAATGGCGGTCTGTTCTGGTATTTTAAAGGACGCCCGTTTTTTGGAGAAGACTGGAGCATGGTCGTTGATATCATTGACTAAAATGGTCACCTCCACTGTCAGAGCTGTCATGGTAACTGCTATGAAATTGTAGCGATCTCGTAATTCCCGGTCCAAGACCTTTGCCGTCCTTATGATACCTGTGCTCTCGTCAATGTCCAGGTCTGTAGTAACATCTGTTCCTTCATGATCCGAGATAAAGTAAAGAGACGCTGTAACACCTGGGGGCAGGCCCGCGCTGATGTCACCAATGACAGTACCTGCTGGTTGCTCTTCGTCTAGCTGAAGCTCGAGTGTACCAGGAACCATCGAGGAGTGAACCGTGAAGAGGTCAAGAGCCACACAGAGGAGCACCAGCAACCTGCCATCCCATGTTCTGTGTTGATAGTCCATTATTGTGCTTCCTACTCCTGTTAGCACTTTCTTCATTTTGGCTGCTTCTTATCAAATCTGAAAGGACAAAATAAGAAGCCATTAGCTCGAGAATCAAAGGCCTGACGTTTATCTATAATGATTTCCAGAAGTTAATATTAATTAACTTTTCATACAGAGCTAAAGGTTAAATTAGGAATACTTGACGAGCATTCGATATTCACCATAGGCCTAACTCCTAACCACAGAGCAGACACATATTTAAGTAAATTATTCCTCACCTAATAAGTCAACACTTTACTCTATTAGCCAAGAGGAACAAAAACCACAGGTCCAGTGGACAAGTCCAGAAAAAAGACAACACAAGCCTAGTTTATTGCTTTTTCCTTTTTACGTGGATTGAATAAGCATGGAACCTGTGCTACTGGCCAAGACAGCTTCATCGTGCTTGACGTGTACAGTAACACTACCCGATAGTACATGAGTATACAGAGTTAGCGGGCGTAATGGAGACTCCGGGACCTGCGAGAATGTTGACACACACTCACAAGCGGGGTGTGAGCCCTGATATCAAGATTCTTAAAGACCCTATGCAGCACTGAATACTCCCTCTGCAGCCATTGCTTTTACTGTGTTACTTGAAGAATGTCCTCTCGTACTAGCCGTTTCGGTTCAGACATGCACTCTGATCTTAACCAGAAAGTGCTGCTCGCAAGGAAAAACATCTTTTTCTTCAAGGGTCCTGAACAGAAGTACTGAAAGTTAGGTAGAGTCATTAAAGCGTAACGGCTGTAAGGATTACAATCAGGCCACTGAAATGTGAATTGGCATAAGCAGAGCGGTCTACTCTCACATGTGCTCTCTTGGCACATGCAAAATCTTTAGCGTTGCAAATTTCTATTGTGCCTTGAAGACTTACAACCGGGTAGTCATTAAGTTTCTCCGTGCCTGAATTTAACTCTTTTTGAATACTTCCATGTTTAAAAACGGATAATTCCCTGTTTTCCATTTAGTTAATGAGGTGTAAGCGCAGGTGAAAATAAATAAATTAATAACATATGAATAGCATTGCTTTTTTTTATCATCCTTTTAAAAAGATTAGATTATCTAAAGATTTAGACTTCTCCAAAAGACTCGCTGTACAGTATACTACAAGAGCAAAACATGTTTAATGGTCTGAAACACTATAACAAGATTGAGTCACAAGCTCCACGCTTTTTTTTCCCTTAAAAAATTAATCAATACACATCACCTTACAGCTGATCCGTCTAATTAATTAGCCTGATCACCGGTGTTGGATTAGGCCTGGAATTAAATTCTGTAGGACATCTGATTTCCAGGAACAGGTTTAATGATCACGGGTACAGAGGCAGAGCTGCCAACATTGCTAGCAACAAAATCCAAGCAGCCCGAGAGAAATAAACAAAAAACAAAAGGGAATTTTATCACAAACATCTGCTACTTAACAATAAGAATGCATTCTTCAATTAATTTGCACTAAGCGGTGGATCTGGAGTCTATACCAGGCATGAGATGGGAACACACCCTGCATAAAATATCAGTCCATCACAATTCACCATGCGCACACATTTTAGAGGAGCCAGTTCATCTACGGGTATGTTTTGGGGAAGCAGAGGGAACCTGGAGAACACGGAGGAAACCCGCAAATACAGGAAGAGATTTGTAATTCCACATAGACAGTCACACAAACTAGGGATTAGGGTTACAGATTTGACCTTAAATGGTAGTCGAATACCCTAACAATCAATAATCAATGAACTTTCTTTCTGCTGCTGCCATCAAGGGGTCACCTAGTGATCCGCACACAACGTGGCACAGGTTTTACACCAGATGTCCTTTCTAACGCAACCCTACCATTTTCTAACCGGGGCATGCAGTCGCTCGAACCCGGATCCTCAGATTAACAATCTAGAGACCTAGCCGTCTGAGCCACCACTCCCCTAACGATCAGCGAATAAAAAATTTAGCACGAGCAGACAGTTTACAAACTGAGTTATTTTGTTTCGCCATTTATTTTTAATGAAGTGAGTTCAGGGCCAGTTTTAAAGTCATCGGTGCGATTACTTAGAAAAGTAACAGCTTGAAAATTGATAATGAGCACTTGATCATTTCCTGACAGTGAGAAGGGTTCAGAAAGATCCCTCCATCTAAATGAGCTATAATAATAATAATAATAAAAATGAAAGGGGTTTTTAATGTCTTGGAAAGTGCGCCCTCTTGTGGTGTACACGTTAATAAGCATACAACCTACAGAGAAATATTAAGCAAAACAAACATTACCGGGTACGACTTTTTTAACTGTTTAAATTCTTACACCATTAATTGGTTAATGATTAATAATTCACATCAGCCATTAGGTGATATCACTCCCTTAATAATAATCAGCTCCTAAGAAAAAAAGTTTTAATTTGCTTGAAAAAAGATTTAAAAGGTCAGATTTCATCTAGATAAGACCAATGTGAAACTACTAGCAGGATCTGTATATTCCTATGTAAAAAGAACAAATATCTAATTTCCCGGTGTTCCCTATATGTAATCACAATACCAAGAAGTCAAAAATCATAATATGTTACGAGCGCAGTAGTAAATGGCAGCCCCTCTGTAGTCACTGAAATTGTATTATGTATGTAAAATGATTGAAAAATGAATCTAAAATGAAACTAAAACTGCTTAAGAGGTGCACATTGCACATGATACATAAGTCTCATGCGAGTACGTACTGTATATGTTTCGCGGTTGGTGGTGGTGCACGTGCGTGTGCGAGTGACAGATGTGTGCCGCGCGCCTGATTGTGGTGGTCTGTCTACCAAACAGTGGTGACAGTCTGTGCGTGTGTGTGTGAGTGTGTGCGAATGAGAGAGTGGGGATGGAGGGCTCCACGCAGTCTGGCCTGCACCCTCTTTGGCTTTGCTGCATTATAATTGGGGGGTGCTGGAAGGCTGCCTGTGCATATGGGAATCCAATCCTCATTTAAGTCTGTCAGCGGCGGAGCGACTCAAACGCTTACACACACAAGGAAATGCTCACACATGCAGAAGACAGTAGGAGCACATACACACACACACACACACACACACACACACACAGACACATGAAAAACCTTTAAATCTTGACACATGCTGTTTTCGTGATGCAATGTGCATAATATGCAAAACTCCCAAATCGAAGAAGAAAAGAATTGTTTTTATTCCGACACAGAGGTCGTACTTCAAGCAGCTGCCCCTGGAATAGAAAAGGGGGTCTCTAGAGCTAACTAATGAATATAACAGACCTCAACAGGCCACACTAGCCTTACCCAATGTCAAATGAAGCTAGACCACTACGGTCCTCCGTCCAAGATGGCTTACTTATTCTTGCATTTAATACCTAGATAAAATATACGATATGAGGAGTCTACTGCTGACTCGATGCCAATCTGCGGAGGAGCTCGGTATACACCGCACAGCCAGCCTGATCAAAAGCTCTTTTTTTCCCTCCGAGGGAGTTCCCATCACTTAAAAAAAGCTGTACATGCTGCTGCCAAGGGCTTCTCAAAATATACACTTTGAAGATATTAGGAGTTCATCCTGCCAAGAGGTGCGAATGCTCGATTGAAACGTTTCAGTCACAGCAACTGATAGGAAGAAATGAGAGGACCAAAAAACAAGGCTTTCTTGAAGACAGGTCAGGGCAAAGAGAGAGAGAGAGAGAGAGAGAGAGATTTTCTAAACAGAATGATGGCATCACAATTCTTCAGCTGGAGGTTAAATGTGGAACCCTACAGAGTGTTTTTCCCATCTGTGAAGATTCGAAGAAGCGGTGAACTAAAATGTCACTGTAAACTAATCTGTTAAAAACGTAGCTACTTGATTTTTAGGCACTGTGGACACTAGAGTGTGATTTATTTATTTTATTTTTTTCAATATTTTCGCCCTAAGAACTGAAAATTTGAAAATACAAAGGCATTTTTAGGCATACGAGCCCTTAAAAACTTGTTCACGTTGGTGGAAAACTTTTTTTGCATTTTGTGCAAGATTTATAGACATACAGTAGCACCGTGGGTCCCAAGGATGTTAACTAGGATGGTAGCAAGTTTGGTTTTTAAAGCAGCCGATGCCAAGAGAAATCATAGATTAAGATTAAGTGAGGATTAATATCTATTCATTTCATAATTTACTTCATTTACATGTCTTTTATTAATGTTTTGATTGGTTTTATATGCAAAAATACGATTATAGTGTGATAAATTGGTAATATTGGTAATATTTTTGGGTGGCTGGAACAGATTATCTGCATTTACATTATTTCCTATGGGAAAAAGCGTTTTGTAATACGTAAGAATTTTGCTTTATTTTGTTTTTTGTTTTGTTTATTTAAGATTTCAAAACACAATGATGTCATTTCCATCCATGTATCATTCATGCACATGCATGGATCTCTCTTTAAAAATTTTTTTTAAAAATCAACAATAAAATAAGGTAGAAAAAACATCAAAGAAAGTAATACATCAGTGTAAAAAAGTGCCGGTTGTTAAAGGGGAACATAACGAATAAGGAAACAGCTTAGACAGATCAGGATGCTGGCTTTATTATAAACATTGTTTAATGTTTATGGTGTTACGACACAAATCTGGAAGATTACCCGAGACAAGATTTTCATCTTTCCTGACTATAGCTCCAGCTTTAGGTCACACGGTTGACCCTACAGCCCAGATGACAAAGCGCACGTGGTCCGTAATTATACAAAATGGCCCAGTTCAAGGGAAAAAGAAAACATTGGCTTTGTAAATGCCACAATATCTAGTGTGATGGGATCTGACAGTGCTAAAGTGAAAACAGGCCTGCCTTATTTGCTTAAAAAGCATGCCCAAACAACACGGAACGGTCATTTTCAATTCCAACTGACCCTGAAAACCTCAGGGGGCTTTTTAGCTCCCCTGTAATGATGCTTCCAGAACATGTGAACTCTTACACTCTTCCTATCTCTCCTGATGCGTTCATCCTTTCAGCCAGTAGTTCTGTTTCACAGAACGGAGCCAAAGTGCTGACAGAGGAGGAGGGGGGGAAAAAACGTAATCTAAACACCGGCAAACAAAGAACGCCGTCAACGCTGTTACCATTCTGCCAAAGCAAAAACAACCACATCTGGCCTGAGCAACTGCGTTCCCTCTCTCCGCTGCGTTCAGGATGTCATCGTCCCGCAGGCGGATGTTCAGCGTCACCTCACAAACACCTCGACTATCAACACTGGAGATTATATTTAAAAAGCATGAGCACAGAGCCAATCAAAATCTACTCCGAAAGTTTACATTACTCCGAAGTTCATTTATTCGAAAGGGTAAATGAGGAAAAGGCCATGCATTTGCCAAAAAGTGTTCTATCTAGGTCATGAACACGATTCTTTAAGTCTTAGAGCTAATGTTTTTCCTGACGTCCCAGAGCTATTTAAAAAAAAAAAAAAAAAGGTCTTTCATTTTTTATGGCTAATGTTATATTTATAGTTATTTTTATTACTTGATTAATTTAATTGACTAATTTACTAAATCACTCTTATTCCTAATTCATAAGGAAAATCTCTACTACCATGAGACAATTGCCCTTATGACATCCAATTTGTGTATTAATTTTATATTTTATATAGCTTTACAGTTTTTTAACGGTTTATTTACATCCTTTCACTTTATTCTTGATATTCTTGGGGGAAAAAATATGCTGGTGTCAATTTTTCTAGTGTCCAAATGTAAGTAAAGTTTCCAAGCAGGACCCCTTTAATAAGCTGATAAACTTATTTATTTATAAACTTACTATTACTACTACTACTATACAATAATAATAATTATTATAATGATTTGATTAATGGAGTTTGCATGTTTTCTTCGTGCTTGGTGGGTTTCCTCCTGGTTCCCCGGTTTCTTCCCACAATCCAAAGCCATCAGATTAGGCTAACTGGCATTCAAGACAAACATCAACTTTTTTAACCAACCAATAACATTGATTATCAATTATATACCAGTAAACTAGAGACAGGATGGTGGACACCCAAGACTTACCAATGCTCGCAGAAGCCAAACGCTATCCTGCCCTGCCCCATCCCACAAAAAAGCCACATCGGCCATGGTAGAATGGTATCAGAACACCCAGCGCATCACGGCTAGCAAGATGGTTGATCCAGGACTTAAAAGATCCATGGAAAAACCCAACCCACAACACCCAAAGAAACTGCTGCTAACATCCTGGTGCTCAACCTCCCATCACATCCTTAAAGGTCTTGTGAAGAGGGGAACCCAAAGCCTGGGTAGCTGAGTCTCCAGTGTTTACAATTAACAATACTGTAAAACCAGAATACTGTTACACGACTATGAGAGAGATATTGCTTTTGTCCACAAAGCAAAGAAGCCACAGCTGGATAGAGTGTTGAGAGTTGCCACGGTAATGCCGAGACTGACTGCCAGCCCGTAGTGAGTGTGGTAGAATCTTATGGGCCGGTGCTGGAGCTGGAGTTTCACATGGCGAACAAAAAACAATGTTTATGGAGCGATACACGCAGCGTAGTTTCACTAAATATTAGCAGACTCAGAACATCTAATAGAGAAGAAAAAAAAAAGCCTGGCAAAGAATGAAGTGTTCGCAATCAGTTTTCTTATATCTAACATGGAGTATGTAAAATATATGACGCTAGGGAATTATTTAAAAGATGTTGCTTTTGGGTGGTAGGATGAACTCACATGACTCTGTTGTTGATTATTTTTCTATAACAAAATGTCCCTAAGCGATCTATTCCTTAAAACTGAAGTGTCAGGAGGATCCTCAAATATCTACACTGTGCCGGTGCAGGACATCAAAATGATTAATTATTATTATTAATAAAATGATGATTATTTCAGTAATAGGACTCTACACTGAGTGTAAGATGTCGTCACTGGGTAGACGCCTTCCTGCAGATGAGATAAGACCGAAGGAAGGATGGAGATCCACAGGAGCCGATAAGGCTGGCAGGCTAAAAGGAAAACACCCCGGCACTCTCGTGTTACAAAACACCCTGACACGCACGGAAAAAATAATAAATAACAGCGCCTCTCTTCACGGTTTATCCACCGGTTGGTGATCAGCTCTTTCCCACAGCCTCCCCGACCCGGCGTGTGTGTTTGTTGAACTGTTTATGGAGGAAGGCTGGACAAAAACAAGGCACTACGCGTGCTGCAGGGGCCTTTGAACATGACACCGGCTGACACAGCTTCAGTTACGCTGCACTGATTGGAAACATCTGGCGGCTCCGAGCGAAAGAGTTCAGTCCAGAGTTTACGGAGTTCACCCTGCGCGATTTTAATAAAACGCAGCCTGGGCGCTCGTCGTATCTATAGGATGTATCGCTCCCGCTATCTCCCTAACCATATGGGGAGCTGGACTTTCCAATAGTTGCACCTACTGCTAATAAATCAAAACGGTGTGCGAGTTAAAACATGTTGCGTTTGTTCCCGGTCTTGGGCCCGTGCCTCGGGACATGAGGGAAACAATTAGCACGCACTCCTTAGCTTTGATAGCTATCGCGTTTATGTTCTTTATCACCTGGGAACATATCTTTGTTGTGCTTTACCATTTCCAGAGCTACACGTACGTCCAGATTTATCTTGATTTATTGCAGGACAAGAAGTCCGCAGAGGAAACAGCCCCTGGGTCACGGTCGCAAAAAACTAACCATGGTGACACTGGGGCGATAAAATGCCCTGGGCTGGGTTGAAAAATGGCCCGGAGCCTATCCAAGGAGACTAAAGGGCACGAGGTGGGGGTAAACCCTGGATGGGGTGCCAATTCATCACAGAACACACACGTACACTAAGGGCAATATCTGGAACGCCAGTTTAACCTAATCTGCATGTCTTGGGAGGAAACTCGGAGGAAACCCACCAAGCATATGGAGAACATGCAAACTCCATGGACACAGACCCCGAGGCGGGAATCGAACCCGGACCCTGGAGGTGCAAGGCGACAGAGGTAAACACTTAGCCAACGTGCCACCTTCATGCACAGGTCCAGTTTAATTAAAAACTCAGAGCAACAATCATCTGGTGTCCAGCATAACCACTGTGGAAAGTCCTAGCAAGATTTTGTGGTGACGATCTCGAACATTTCGTTACCGAGCGAAGAAAACAGTGCAATGCAAAGACTGCGGAAGATTCCGCGTTGTCAGCGAGGTGCCCATTTGCAGCCAGAAGAATGAACCCCAGAGTGATGTAAAGTTATGAGAGGGGTTGTAATGACTTTTTTCACTGCTTTAACAGAACTCAGTTCACCTAAGGCAAGAGTTGAGGAGTGAGTTACTACTCTGAGGGGAAGAGTGTCTACTGACATAATCTCTGGATTGTCTTGAAAGCCCAGCGTCGACTCAGAGCATCTATTCTTCGCATGTTTTCTTTGTAAACTCTATAAATTTCGCTCGAATCCGGTAACTAATAAAAAATGGCTCAAGCGTTAAACTCCTTCCCGTCGATTTGGCACTCGCTGCCGAACCAAATTTTCTCTTCGTCTCCTCTGAGAGTCACGTTTTGCTGATAGATTAGCTGCAATCCGCATTATGTTCCCTGGAATGAAACGTTCCCTTCTCCCTAAAAGATCATCATGGAAAATGACTCGATGCTTAAATACATCGTGTTGTTTTTTTGTTGCTTTTTTTTTTTTCCTTTTTCAATCCTATGGAGAGAAAGGTGCGCCAATCAAACGGGGGATGACGCACAAGCTGTGTGAATCACGAGCCGGAAAAACAAGCGAGCAAATGTTTGCCATTTGACAAATGATCTAAGGTAGCTGGGGGGAATTGGGTTGTAGTGCCTTTTTCTAGTCATGGAGAAACAGTAGCCAAGTCATGAGCATTGCAAGACCATAGAAACTTTTATTTTTTTCTTTTCAATGAGACACTGGAGGTATAGTAACCAGAATTCATTAGTTAAAGAAAAACACACTCCTGGTGCACGGGCACGGCGCTGCTACTATAATGAATATTAATTATGGTAACCCTCGGAGGATGATTAGGAATGTGGTGTGAAGGAGCCCCAATGTAGCGCTCATACAAAAGCGCAGCGCTGAAAAGAATTCCACTGATGGCAATCTCACCAAAAGATACAGACATCTCGGGAGATGAAGGACAGATCTATATGCATGGGCATGACCACTGAGAAATAAATGAAATCAGAGCGCAGTCGCTGTTATTCCACATGTGGGGAGTTCCTTCAGGTGGGTGGCTTTTCAGAAATGGACTTGTGCAAGCAATGAAGAATATAGTTTGGTGTAGAGAGCCCGATGTGAAATATTCTCTAATCCACTGTAATTTGATTAAGCGAAATCACCAAGCGTGGTGTTCAACAATCTAAACTCCTACACTGGTCATACACTGTGCTACTTACACACGCAGACGTGTAACTGGCAGCGATTCACACTCATGCATCCAGCAGCTCTTAGAGGAAAAAAAAAAAAGTAAAAACAAAAAGGGCTCCTGCATGCAATTCACTTAAAAAAAAAAAAGTTTTGTGGGAAGAAAGAAGAAAACGATGGCAACAATGTGTGCTCTTGTATGCACTTCAATCTAAAAAAAAAAAAATTAAGAAATAAAATTAAAAGAAGAGGGAATTTATCAGATTACACGGTGCTGCTGTATACCAATCATCATCAAATCAAACGTCCAAAGAGAGAGAGACAGCGAGTGAGAGATATTACTGCTACATGGATCTCTCTCTTACACAGTAAGGTTTTGTCAGAAACAATACAAAGGGAAACAAGGGGGAAAAACACAGGAACACACATCTAGCTTTAGAAAGCACAATATTCCTGCATGCAATTGGCTCAAAAAAAAAAAAAAAATTAACATAAAGAATTGAAAATTAGAAGTAAAAGTAGAAAACATGGCGCACAGTCCTGTATGCACATGCACTTTTGAGAAATCAATTTTTTCGAAAAGTGAACTACTACCACTACTACTACTACTAATTATAAGAAGAAGAACAAGAAGAAGAGGAAGAATTATGGTAAATTATTATTTTTTTAAATATGTGAATGAAGGGGTGAAAAAAATTAATGAAGGAAGGAAGTAGGAAGGAAGGAACAAAAAGAAGGAAAACATTTTTTTTTTTTTAAAAACAAGAAAAAAAGAAAGAAAAATATCAAGGGAACAATAAAGAAAGTAAGAAACAAAAAAGGAAAGATAAATCTTAATAAAAAAAAGGAGCAAGCAATAAAGATGTAAATATAGAAAAACAAAAAAAAGAAAGAAACAAGAAAAAAGATTTTTTTTAAATCTAAGAAACAAGAAAGAACGAAAAAGGTAAATAAAGAAAAATCCAAAAAAATTAATAAAAAATCCAAAATAAAGAAAGATGTAAATAAAAAAAGGGGAAAAACGAAGGAAAATAGAAAGCAAGAAAGCAAGAAAGAAAGGTAGATCAGGGTACACACTGCCCTTGCATGCAGTGAACTGCCAAACCTTCCGATGTAAAAGAAAGAAAAAAAGTAAAGAAAGAAAAAAAAATGATCAGAACACACAGTGCACTTGGATACAATCAGGTTTTTCTTTTTTTTTTTGGAGAAAAAAAAGCAAAAGAGAAACTGGGCAAAATACACAATGCTTTCTGCAGAGTTCACTCTCAAACATCAAGCTTTTGAGGGAAAGAACAGAATATAAAGCTACAGTAACTAAAGGCCTGGCAGCAGTCAGAGTTACACTGTGCACATCACCTCTCTCTTTCTCTCTCTCTCTCTCTCTCTCTCTCTCTCAGTGAAGGTTCCAGCATTACTCAGTGTTATTCCTAATGAAGTGGACACTGTGAGACGATGTCCTCACATCATTCAACATGCATGCAATCAGTACACACACTTAAACGCCAAACAGCTTATCATTAGAGTCGTGCATTAATAGATAAATTAATTAATTAATAATAAGTATGAAGGATGGGGCAACAACTTGTCTATACACTCTGAGAGGTGTGTGTTCATCACCTTACACTGGCAGCAAACATAAGGATGTGATGTCTATAGGAGGGTTATAAATAATTATATAAATATAATAATAATAAAAAATAAAAACAAAAAGACTAATACACTTTGAGGATGGTTAAAAATAAGGTTAAGCACACTGAGCAGAATCATCCCCAAATATAATATATTTATGAGATCATGATGATGGCATGACGTCATCTCATAATTAATAATAATAATAATAATAATAATAACATATTCATTTTTAAATGGATGCATAAAGTTTATACACAAACCAGAGTCTCTCTCTCTCACACACACACACACTAGTAAGTGTTTCTTACTTACACTCATCTGCTCTTGCTTTACACGGAGACTGATTTTCACCAAAAACTCTTCACTTCTTATTCAAGGAGTAAAACAAAAGAGATGCTGAGACTCTATCCTCTTAAATTATATCCATCTCCCGATCTGCTCCGTGTGTGTGTGTGTGTGTGTATTCCAGGTCTGAGTGTGTGTGTGCTGTTGAGTTTCCAGTTGTCAGTGTGTGGAGCTCTGCGCCGCTCTCTAAGCGGATTTCCCAGTGAAAGTGCTGCTGCTTCCAAACCTCTCCAGCATCCGAACTCTTCACTCCACACTTCGGCGGACGCGCGGTGGAGGCCCCGCCCATTTCAACACCAAGCCACGCCCATGTTTCTTGTTTGAATACCTAAAGCGCCACGTGCGAAGTCGTAGCCACGCCCCCCTCTCGCTCTCAGAAGAGGGAGGATACTCAGTTTCAAAGAGGCTTTGGTGCCCCCTATCTGCAAGAGCGGAAAACTACTACTGTTTTTACAACAACAAAAACTAATTGCTTCTTTAGCAAAGTTACAAAAAGTTCTCTTTATTTTTTTTTTAAGAAAAAAAAACTATATATGCAAATTTCTTTGTTTTTGTTTAGTGATTTATTTTCTACATTCTACAACAATACTGAGGATTTCAAAACTATAAAATAACACATATGGGATTAGGTAATTACGTAACAACAAGAAAAACAACAGTTAGTTGTTATTTTAAGAAACAGAGGTCAGCCTTTCTGTAATAGTTCTTGCACGAACAGTATTGTCAAGTGCATTTGCAAAATCCGTCAAGCACTATAATGAAACTGGCTCTCATGAAGGCCGTCCCAGGAGGGCGAGACCAAAACCTACCTCTGCCGCAGACGAGAAGTTCATTTAGAGTTATCAGCCTGAAAAATGACCAATTAACAACCAGCACCTCAGATTAGCGGCGTTATGAAGTCTTTACAGAGCAGAAGTAGCAGAAACATCTCAATATCAACTGTTCAAAGGAGATTAATGCATTTTTTGGACGCCTTCAGCATTCCTTTACAATGTATAAAGAAATCAAAATCAGGAACCATCATGGAGTTAGAAAGTGTTCTAAAACTTTTGAACGATAGAGTATATATACTAAAAAACAATTAGTACTTCTTGAATCCCAAAGGGGAATAGTAATTTTCACATGTATCCATATCCCAGTATTTCAGTGGTTAGCATGTTCTCCCCTTTCTTTGTGGGTTTCCTCCAGGTATTCCGGTTTCCTCCTACAGTCCAAAGACATACCAATTAGGCTAATTTGTGTATCCCAAAGTCTTCCGGGATAGGCTTCAGGCCCCTTTTGACCCTGTATACATGATAAAGCCGTATAAATGATGAGTGAGTGACATATCCTAGTTAGGATGTTGAGGTCAGAAGGTAAGTAAGCTAGGATACCGGCGCCCCTGGAGAAGACAGGGTTAAGAGTAGCGCTCAGGGGCTCAGCAGTGGTAACTTGGCAGTGCTGGGGCTTAAACCCTCAACCTTCTGATTAGTCTCCTTTGAAAAATTGCTTTGAAGTTTTAACATTAAATAGATCCTTAGACTGGTTACTTTGTTACTAACCAGAAGTTTTTTTAAAGCATTTTTTTTTAGGCAGAAAGTTCATTCCACCACCAAGGTAAAATAAATTAAAGTCAGATGTTCATTTTTGCTTTATTCCTTTAAACAGCTTGAACACTTCACATTCTAACTGAATATAAATTCTTCAGGGCGATGATGCAACACAATGTGACACAAGAGCAAAATACACAATAACATTAGCTGACGTATAACGTTCAGAAAAATCTGTGAATGTATACCATCCATCTAGGAACCTCTGTAGTCCTACTAGAAACTGTGGAGGCAGAAGGTGACCATTGTATTTATTCCCATTTTGCACTACGCACACACTACGGGCAATTTGGGAACGCCAGTTAGCCTAGTATGCATGTCTTTGGGCTGTGGGAGGAAACCCACCAAGCACGCTGAGAACATGCAAACTCCATGCACACAGACCAGGACTCGAACCCGGAACCTGGAGGTACAAGGCGACAGTGCCGTTGTAAAGTAAATCACTTTACCAAAAACAACTAAAGAGATTGTTAAAAATGTGCACATTGTTGTAGGATAGTGCTGAACCGTCAACCTTTAGAAAGAAATGTGCTCGGGAAAAATAAAATCACAAATGAACACGATGAAATATCATGTAGCTCTTAAAACTCAGAGCATTTTTGCCATTATTTGTTTTTTTAGCCAAAACACAGTATTGGTGCTGATTTTTTATATATACATTTAATATGGAACATATGTGTGCCAAAGAAGATACTTCTGAAGTTTATGCGACAAGGAAGTGACCGATCTTGCTTCCCTAAAAATTCACGCCGTTTTGGAGAGGTGATTTTTTTTGTGCTCCAAAAACGGCCATTTTAGAGCATTATGCTGTCTGACTTTAAACAATATTCACTTAAATTGCATTATAAAATTTTAAATGAGTATAGATACTAAAATTGGTGTAAGCTTCTTAGAGCATATGACCTGTAAAAATTGTTGCTTAAATTGGTTTGTGGTAAAAACCTAGCTCAGTTCAAACCTCATCATCAAAAAGCAATTGCCACTGTTGGGTCTTTACTCAAGGCCTTTAACTGCTCAGATGTATTATGACACAAAAAAAAAAAGTAAGTCGCTCTGGATAAGAGTGTCTGCCTAATACCGTACATGTTAATAAGTACAAGTGAAATGTACATTTTTCTTTGATTGGTATTCCTCTAAACAGCTCATACACTCATACAAAAGAATGTAATTTTCTTTAGGGCATTAGTGCAACACAATGTGACACAAGTACAAAATATACAACACATGCACATAACAGCTGACGTATAATATCAAAATGTAGCAGAAAAACCAAGTGTGATATGCACTGCTTACTGTCTGGCCAAAAACACCTAAGGAGGTTGTAAAAATGGAATCAGATTATTATTAAATTATCATTATTAAAACCTGGTGATATACAGTACAGTATTTTTTTATAGTCCCTGTAAACACCTGCTTCTGGGCTTACCAGAAGGTAGTGATCTGTGGAGTCAGAGAGCAACATAATAAAACGATGTTCAGATCAGGTAACAAAAACACACACACAGGTATTTACACTGCATCTAGTAAGAGCTAATGAGCTAGTTTGTCTCTGACAGCATTAAGAATGCAGCACTCCAAGGCAGATACATAGAAGATAAAAGTTAAATTATAATAAAACAACAGATACATTTTGCATATATTGCCTTTTTGCTCAGTATCTACCTTTTTAAAAAAAAAAATTATAAAGCTGCTTTAAAGGTCCTATATATTCCTTTTTTTTTTTTTTTTTTTACCAAGTTAACATAGGTCTTAGAGGTCCTACAAAGTCTACCTGTTCATGCTGCAGGTCAAATACCCAGCAGAGGAGAGCTGAGAAAGCTGAGCAGGGGCTCTTCTTATATGAGGTCACAACAGGGGGTAGGGGAGCTTTCTTAAGCCCAGACAAAACAAAAATAGAAAGGACAAAAAGCAAGGAAAGTTCTCTCTTTCTCTTTTTTTTTTTATTAAAAAGTGAATTTTGCATAATAAATCTTTTTTTAGTGCTTAGACAGTGTACACTTTTTATTATCCAGGGTGGGACAAAAGTCTGGATACATTTCCCCTTATAGGACATTTTATATGTTTGTTTTGTTTTTTGTTTTTTTCTGTTTTTACTATAGATGCCAGATGGCTTTAAAACTAACAATAGAAGATCAAATCTAATAAAACTCAAGACAGGATTCTTCACAAAGAGAAGTTCCTGCCAGAATTTACAGCATTTGTTTGCCTATGGATCCAAAATTTTGGACCATGCTGTACATGGACATGGACGTGGATTTCCTTTATATGCTTATTCTAATGTTTAAAAAAAGGAACAAACTAAGAGGATGGTCTGGCTTGCTGTGAGTTGGTGAGTGTGGACCCTGCAGACTTGTAACTAAAGTTTTATTTCTATCTGCCAATTGTCTGTTTGGAGGGAAGCGTATACTCAGACTTTCATCTGCAGCTGAAGAAAAGCCATGACCTTGGCTTACGTCCTTGGCCTGTTGGTCCTAAGAGACAGCGCAAGCAAAATCACTGTCTGTCTGCGAATAAATCCTCCTGACATCAGTTTAAGTAGAACACTGCTGAAGTATTTATATGAAGCAGACTCCAGTCAATAGTTCCATTACGGCGCTGTGAAGCCACACTATTCCCAATACTACACCTACAGCGCCCTAAAAATGACTGTGTACATTATGGAAATCCTTATACAGTACCTGCTCATGCAATCGCGTAGTGTTTTATAGTTTCATGTCCTGTCTAAAGTGTTCATCATTTCCTATAAATGTCATCGTAAGTTAAGTCAAAGACCTTAAAACTACCGAATGCAGAGTTACAATGATGTATTCCAGCTCAGGCGGACAACATGACGCCTTATCAGTGTCATGATAATCATAATTATGGTTATGTATCTTCCATCTTCCAATATTTTTTATTATAATATACATTAAATAAAATAAGCAAGAAACATTAGCTTTATTAAAAATATATGCAATCAATGATATGATAGAGATTACTACTAAAGCTACTGATTAAGGGAACCACTTATTGTGTGGAACAAGGGATTCTTACTTTTTTAACTTACCCTACTGTACAAATCGTACTTGCGTTAATTTTTCACTATCTAACAGCAGAAACACAGTAGTTAACGTAGCTGATATTCTTAGGCAGAATATTGAAAATATCTTAAAGTAAATCTCATAGGTTTCTCAGGACTGTCCACTACGTCCATGGTTTATTCTCCTCACCTTTTGGCTAAATAGTCACGGTAAAACTGTTAATTAGACTACATCTGCCAGTCGAGGAATAAACCACTCTTAATAAACTTACAATAAGTAACCTTGGACCCTGGAGGTGCAAGGCGACAGTGCTAACCACTTAGCCACCATGCCTCCCTCAATCCTAATTAATACTTGTTAAATGTAATGCAATAAATAGCCTTAGATAATCTTAAATTAAATGATAAAGAAACATTAGATGTATTAAGAATAAATGCAATCAATTACTTTTTTATTACAGTTCTTTAACTGATAGATTGAGTTCCTCCGTTATGGACATATAACATTTTTTTAAAGGAATTGGCATGATGGAGAAAAGTGAAAAACTAGGGAAAAATGATAGAATTAAAAAAAAGAAAAGTTTTTTTTTGTGACTGAAGTAAATCTGCTGAAATGGAACAGCTGCTCAGGCTATTCGAATACGCTAGCATATCTGGTAACAATTTATTTTTTTGGGATTGAGAAGACATGGATTCAGTGGACATGGAATTCATGAACAAGACACACTTTAGGGTATTAGGACAGGACATGAAGCACTCTCGAAAAAATATACAGAAGAGCTTATTTATATAAGTGTTGTTTCGGGGGGGTCAGATAGAAAACTGAAAAGGAAATTGAGTATAAACAATGCATTTATCAAGATGTAAAAGGACAGAAGAAAAAAAACAATTCACTCCGGATTCTCATCCTGTAACAGATTGACATATGAGGAAAAGGAAAGGAAGAAAAGAAGTTAATCTATACACACACACACACACACACATACACACACAGTCAGCTGAGGAATCACAAACCACATGCCTGATCATAATTTACCTTCATGTTTCTGTTTCTGTTTAAGTAGATGTTATGCCTTGTGAGCAAATTAATGTATAGAAAAAAAAAAAACTACTAGATCATACAATATACAAAATCTACCCATGTCAGTAAAACAGTGTTTATTAGTTTTGGTTGAAATACTCTTAAATTTACATAAGAAGTGATTAAAGAAGTATTTAACAGTTACAGTTCATGTCTGCATAATTAAAATGGGGCGTGGCCTAATTCTAAAATCAGAATGATAATTTTTAGGTGCAGTTGTTCATGATGCATTAATAACACCATATAAACAATTTACCTTATCTACATCATTAACTCAAAAAGTAAAAAAATAACAAACCTGCTATTTAATCACACTACTTTGTGTGTGGAACAAGGGATTGTTTAACCTACAAGTTTCACCAGCTTTCGATTTATTGCTGATATTCCCAGGCAGAATAAGTTGAAATATCTTAAGATAAAGATATTTATCTTAAGACTTTACGTTTCCATTACCTCTTTATTCTGCTCACATTTTGGCTACGTAGTCCTGGTAAGAATTTAAACCTTCTTACACTCACGGTTGTTCACCAGCCCAATGCATGTGCTGGTGATACAGTACATGTTGGTGTAGCAAAATAACTCAGTAAATATACAAACAAATCATAATCTGTTGATAAGAAAGGCCTTTTGCAGAACTTCTGTATAAAAGCAATGTCTCACTAAAGCTTGTGCTGATATTCAGTACAACGGCACAACCGTTACACATTTGATTGGAGATCTAGGGAAGAATAAGGTGCTGGATGCCACAAGGGCTAAATTCTTGTAAATAATCACTTGAGACCTTGAGACATCAACTTCACAAAACAAACAAACAAAAAAAAGTTATTTATGTTTTATACTTCCCAGTCTTGCCTTAGCTATGTTCTTGGAATCATCTTCTTGTACGCTGCCTGGCCAAAAAAATATGTACATATCCTAATATTTAATTAGACTGCCTCTAGCTTTCATTAAGGCACATCTTTGTTATGGCTATGTTTCAACAACCTTATGCAATGTCACATTTATTTTCATCCAAAGCTGTGTAAATCCTTGGCCAAAAACTTGTATGGATGATGAAAGAATCAAAACATTCTAAAGTCATCTCCAAAGACATTCAATGAGATTAAGGTCAAGGCACTATTGTTGCTTTAGCACTATCCTTCCAGGTTTCTAATAATGTGTTGGAAAGTGCTTCAACCAACTCCAGTAATTTCAGCAGTCTTCTTAGTTGTTTTCTTTGCTTGATTCAGTCCTATAATTTGACACGTTTGAAACAGTAATGTCTTTCCCATGACGATGTGATGCGTCGTCTGCTACTGTATGGGTGTAAAAGAAATGAGAAGATACTCACTACATCACAACAATTATTTCCAGCTGAAAAACATATAAATCACTGCAGCAATTATCAAATCCAAGTATTTGCGTATTAAGATTTAAACAGAAGATTTTTTTTTGCTTTTAAACAAACAGATTTTCTAATCAATTCAGAACCAGTTGTCAGTAACTAAGAAGACTCTGGTTTATAAGCTGCATCAGATAATGACAAAAAGACTGATGTGGACGGTGCTGTTCATCAGAGTGAGAACTCATTTTCTACCAATCATTTCATGTTTACCAAACAGCCATAACATTATGACCAATTAATTGATTAACACTGAGCACCAATTATACACCATCAAACTGGTGACAGGATCATGGGTACCCAAGGGTTACCAATGTCCATGGGGATCAAAGGTCAGGCCATCAGGTCCAAAAAAGGTCAATGTTGGCTAGATAAGATAGAAAAGCACCTCAACAGCTAGTGCACCACAGTCACCATGCACAGCGCCCAGCATGAAAAGAGCCCACGGACTCAGACGCGGCTTTAAACCTCTCAAGATCCCAATCTGATCTAGCATCCATGGGATGTATCAGACAAACAAGTCCGATCCACAGAGACTCAAAATCACCCAAAGCATCCAGTGGGAATGGTGATGTGCCTGACAACATGGCAAAACCCATAGGTGGAGTCACACCTACTTTAGGGTCCATTCGATGTCCCATCAAGCACTTCAGGCTAAGGGGACTCCCCACCCTGGACTATTGTTTCTGTGGCAGTTACTTATGAGGTCGGGTTGAGAGCGTGACATCTGTATCTAAACACTTGGAGTGCTCGAGGGTCTAACAATGGCAGCCCCGTGGCATCAGGGCTTGAACCAGGGACCTCCTGATCAGTAGTCCTACACTACTTAAAAACTAGGCTTTTTTAATTTTAATGTTATTGCTAATCGGTGTATTATGCTGTGAATCTTTAATAGAAAGCAAATCAATAAATTGTTGCCTTAAAGTGGAACTGCATTATTTTAACTCGATCTTCTCCTTTTTCACTTTTGAGGAAACCAGAAAATAAAATGCCAGAACTTTATGGTGGTTGAGAAACATTTCTGTCCAGGAAGGTCTGTAGTCTTTTAAATTATTCACAGCAGAAAACATCAAACCCTGACCACGTGAAGGCCAACACACCCTTGTGTTTGAGAGAACGACTTTCAGTAAACAAGATACCCAGGAGTACAATAATCTCATGATTCAGAACTTGATCCATGATAAGGATTGCAACATTTGTAAATCATACATACTGTACATGTTAATCTAGTAATAAACTAAAGTAATCTGCATTTACATTTTCATAAAAAAAAAAAATGAACAAAAGAAAGGACACATACTGAAAAGCATAAATCTCGTACACCAAACACCAACCAGCCAGGCGATTTTTGTTTTTTTTTTATCTCCAAGCCCGATACAGTAACAGTATCTGCACGCTAACCTGGAAAAGCAGAGCATTTTTAGATCTGACTCACTCTTGCGGAACGACTGCCAGAGCGCGAGACACAAAACACGCAAAGATAAATGTCACATTGGGAGTGTTTACTGTTAGCCCAGTGGTAACGCTGATTAGAGAGATCTATCACAGGACCATATGTAGCCAATATGACTGAGAACAGCTGGAACAGGGCTCCTATAAACTCTCAGGACTGTGTCTTATAGCTTCACTGTGATATATTAATGTTCAGGATTGAGACCATTTAGACATATCAAGATGTCTGTCATCTCTACAGAGTCGTTTTTAACTGCAGATATGCGCAAATAAAAAAAAAACAGATCACATGATCACTCTATTGAATTGATACTTTTATAGAAACAGTACTTATATTGGTATAATTTTGGTAATGTGTACTATATGGTATACATTTTTCAAACTGTGGCACAGGAGCAGAAGACTTGAATTAGTAAGGCAGGCAGTTGATTTTTTCTACAGCGCATAGCTACAGTATAAAAAAAAATCATGATCAAAGCATGACAATCACTTCGTAAGGGAATACATCTTTAGCCATGCTCTGGCATGACAATGCCCATGTGAGCAAAGCAAGTTCCATGAAAGCATGGATTTCCAATGTTGGAGTGGGAGAACTCGAATTGTCTGCTCAGATCCCTGACCTCAACCCTACTGAACACCTTTGGGATGACGTCAAACACTGACTGCACTCCAGGCCTCCTCAATTAAACATCAGTACCTAATCTGACAAATGCTCTCAGCGTTGAATGACCACAAATCTCCACCCTTCCCAGAAGACTAGAGATTATTATAAAAGCCAAAAAGTGGGACTAAACGTGGAATGGCATGTTTAACAGGGACATATAAAAGTGTGAATGTGAGGTGTGCACAAACTTTTGGCTATATATTGAGTATTATATGCAGAGAATCTAATTTTGGCCCGAACATGATTTTCTTTAATCTTCATTTGGCTCTCTGGCAGAATTAAAGTACTGTCACAGTTGATGGATTTTCCTAGACCTCCAAACAAAATTATGACTAACTCGTTTAAAATAGTCATTAAAACCGAAAATTGTTATTTTCTGAGTTTCCAGAGCAAAGTAAGTATGCCTATAATACAGTGTAAATTCATCAGGTTCCAAAGTAAATCTTGTTTTGCGTAGTTCATGATTGCACTATATTGCTATATATCTTCTTATTTAATTAGCCATCCCTACAAAAAGACCCAGGTATCCTAGCAACCCGATGTTACATGGGTAAAATCTAAATGAACGCTCTTTCATGTATTTCATTTAGCAATCAGATTGACATTAGCTAAAATGTTCTCCATTTATTATTATGGATTAGCACTGAAGTACAAGGAGTGCTATCCGGTTAAACTAACATTTTCAAATGGTGTAACTCCAGAATAATTAAGTAAGTCCTCAGCAGGAATGTGTCCTAAGCCATCTAGCATCTGCTAGATGGACTTAAGGCGAGCTAGATAGGTCGATTAAAGCAATCAAAATTTGGCAAGTTACGTAGCTGACTAGCAAGCTATGCATGTTAAATACACATTAGAACTGTGAATCATACTGTATGTAGACTGTCGATTTGATTCCTTTTGGTTTTTGGGACATTGCGCTTCTATTCGCTCCTATTTTTAAAGTTTTAGCTTTTAGCCTTAGCTAACACAGCATAGAATGGGAAGCTATTGTGCTATGTTCTCTTATGCCAAAAAAGTGCCCTTGTTTAGGGTTAATGGTTGTTAAAAAATCTGAAGTGTGGGTGATACATGAAGTTATACGTCCCAGTGGTGTACTGCGGCAATGCAGTGCTGTGTCATTTGTAATTGGTGTTGTTGAATTTTTAAATGCCATGTCTTATAAAAACCATAAATCTTCGCCCCACACTACAGTTAAGGAAATAGGGATATTGTACTTTACCATGCCTAAAAAAAGAAAAAGAAAAAGGCAGTGATACTCTCACAAAATTAATTTTTGAAGTTTTTTTTCTTTTCAATTCAGTATGCACCAAAATATACAGTACTGAAATGAAAAGACGAACAATATTACCTTATTGTCATCTGCGAGTTTGTTTTTCCTTACATACACACTATTAGCGTGTCGATTTACCACGGTATGCATAATGTAAGCGTTTGAAGTGTGTGTGCACTGCTGTTTATATCATTCACACAGATTCCTAAACATTTACCATAACAAATGTCGCTGCAGACTCCTGCAAAAGGAGACAATTTGCTGGTACAGTATAATGCAGGCACAGTTCCTGGTGGACCTTTACAGTTAAACACACTCTGCCTTAACATTGCCCAAAAGTGGCATCAGGTGGTGTAAGACCAGGGAAATGGGACGGCTATGGGAAGGAATTGTTCTGCCACATTTTTCAAACTTGGTCCCTGTTCACGATCACTTCCGTATGAGCGGAAATAATTCTCAACTATAAATACTTCTTCCTCCGTCGAGAGACCCATTTCCAATAAAAACTACACCACACAACTTCCATTTCATTTGCTTTGCAGAAGATGAAAGCACTTTGTATTTTCGCCAAAAGCTGTTGGTACAGTATGTTTTTAAGGACTTTTTATTACAAAAAGATGTAAGGTTACCAAAATGTGCAAATTGATTCGGAATCAAAAACTGACCCATTGATTCAATGACACGAACCGTCCTACAGTTTCAGCTGTCCAAGTCCAAACGGACAAATCAATTTCAGCTCTAACAGTTAGCAGGCCAACTTTTGTCATGATAGGAAGCTGTTAGACCAAATGACACAAATATGGAGCTCTTCGGACCAACTGATTCCCTCCAACCACAGCCATTTTTTGTTGGTTTGGAAAGATGTCCATTAAATGTAATAACAAAAGAAAAAAAGGGAAAATGTTTATAAACATTTCTCCTTTTCTGACAGCAAAACGCAACAATTTACAAAACAAATTCGAGCTTGCACTTAAAAATCACTAGAGTTTACCGCTTTTTAAATTGTGTTGACTTGATCATTTGAACCTGCTACGTCCATGAGACCAATACACCCCTACAGCAGCAGGAACCCAACAGTTCACGCCTCACCTGAACACTTTTCATTCCTAACCAAACTCCGGTTATCCAAAGCATCACTTCACTGTCCCACCGAGTCAATATTTCTAAAGCAATTTCTAACTTATTAAAAAAAAAAATCTCTATCTTGAACATTCACACAGAACGCTAGCTATATGCCCATCAAGGTTGACAGAGGGGGTATTACTTCATTTTAGATTGGAAGCCAGTTTAATGGAAACCCAAGGTTGTGTAACGTCTGGTATATTACTTTGAGGTCAGGCTGCCATTCACAGCACGCAGTTGCGGCCATTGTAATTCTCTTATGCTAGCTATTTTGGTGCCTGCTGGCTGAGTCATTCTGCAGAGTAATATAAGAAATGCCTAGGATGAACTTTTTGCATCATTTGATTTTATTATATTTAAGTTTATTTACCTATGGGCTCTATTCTAGGCCTCATTAAGTACCTCAGGTACTTCGTGCCGGGGATGGGATGTGCACACAGGGAATAATTTAGCAATAATAATGCGGTATGTCATTTTATTACAGGGGAATAAACACTATCCAGACCCTCGATGGAGGGATTTTTAAAGCCACTGCTTTAAAACAATGAGATACGAGTTTGGCTCTGTTGGTTTTATCTATAAAATTCAAGGGACCCACATCGGTACAGTGGTCTGGATGGACAAATATGGCGAAAGCTGTCCTTTTATCATGGTGTTTGGCTTAAAGAGGATATAAACACCATGCTGGAGTTCTTCTGTGAATAAACATTAATGATAGATGCCCACTTTACATGTAAACACTGCGATGCCAGTGTATATCTCCTGCTTGATGCCAGATTATAAAGTAGCGAAGGAACAAAAGAAAGGGTTTGCGTGTGTGTGTATACAGTATGTGTGTGTTGAAAAGGATAACCTTCGAAGGCTTCGGAACTGCACTGGGTTTACAGATGGTTCAAATTAGTGGGGCGATACTCTGACCTTCTTGTCATCTTCTTGTACCCAAGAAGCAGGTTCTTGTGGGTTTCAGACAAAAGCACTTTTATGGGCACCCTGTTTAGTGTTGCTATAAAAAAGAAACTGCAGCCGTACGAGCGAGCCAATAAATCTAGCATAAGGATGAAAAGAGAGAAAGCAAAGCAGAAAACGAAAATTTCCTAATGCCTGGATACCTTCAAGTTAGAAAGATTTTTCATGATTTGCTTTGTATACAGTACCTGCTTCACGTCTGAAACGCTGGCCTTCCAGGAACTCCTTTAATGGCCCAACCATGTGGAGATGACTTGAAGCGGATGTGGCAATAACTCCCTGCCGAGTTCCTGTAATGTACAAGTGGTGCGGTGGACAGTATAAAGTTGTGCATTGATCTTCAAGAACGGAATGCCTAATCAACCCAAGTAATACCTTTTCCTAAGAGCTTTCCACTTGCTTTGCTAAATGTTCCTGGGAACGACTGCAGTGGGCTCTGAGCCACCTTGGCCGGGACATTCATGGACATACGCCTTATTTTAAACGTTTACACCATTACAATGTTTTACTGCAGCTAAGAGTCCCAGCACTGTACTGTGCTTGAAGACTTGTGTAAATGTCAATCAGTTTTACGCCTCCATTCACAAGAAATTTCAACACAAGTACCAGTTTGACTCGATCACCCCTCGTAGATTTGAAAATAGCCTTCCTAATGCTTTTTGGAAAACTTTTTTTTCCCAAAAGTTAACATGAAACAGATTTAATGTTTTCGGGTTAAGAAATGATTGTAGATCTTTTCCACTATTATATAGTAATGAAAACTACAGCCTTCCCTGGATCGTGATACAGTATGTATTTCTGTTACCATATCTTTATGATGTAGAAATTTGCATTTAAATGTCCATTCCATATATATATATATATATATATATATAACTGGCTGAAAAACTCCATTTTGGTCGAAGTCAATTTTTTTTGTCATTTTGTCAACTGTACTTAATTTGACCTCAATCATAGTTTGTTTTTAAAACTAATGATCTGGAGTATAACTCAAAAGGATTTAGGACGCTGTACATTCATAATGATCAACTATTAAATAATCTATCATACTGTATACAGTACTGTGCAAAGGTCCTGAGCCACCCTCAATTTCTTCATCGCCGTTGTCTTACTCATCATCTATATCGCTTTATCCTGTGTACGGGGTTGCAAGGGGCCCGGGAGCCGATCCCAGGAGACTTGAGGTACGAGATGGGGGTACAACCAAAATGGGGTGCCAATTTAGGAATGGCAATTAGCGTAATGTGCATGTCTTTGAACTGTGGGATGAAACCAGAGTACCCGGAGAAAACCCACTAAGGACAGGGAGTACATGCAAACTCCATGCACACAAAGGCGGGAATCGAACCTAGGCTAACCGAACCTAACGACAGGCTGCAAAGTTATTTAAATAAATGTGTTTTTTTTTTAAATGATTGTTGTTTAAATAAATTTTAAGTTATTAAAGATATTTAATTTAGAAACTCTAGACATACAGTACAGTGCAAGAGTCTTAAGTCTATTGAGGCTCCGTAATAAATTAAAGTACAGTAAATACAAAACAAATGGGGATAAAAGTTTTATTGTTTATGTACTGTAACAACCCCAGCAGCAGCCTCATTTCCCCTCTCGTCTGTTCCAACCACTCAGCATTCAGCATCACCAGTAAACTAATCACCAGCCTGATCCTCCGTCACTTGTTGTTTCTCACTGGTTCATGCCTTAAGTTAGATTTTTTTAATGTTTAAATGATACATAGGTCACTGTGTGGCTTAACAATATATATATATATTCTCCTCTAAATCTGCTCAGGTACAAGGACTGGACTAAAAATGAGAGACAAAAAAAGTCCTTGAAGGAGCCTGGTGAATTATTTCTCAAGCCTTGTATTAAAAATACAAGAAAGTCTGGCTGCTTGGAAGTAAAATATGAAATAAAAATCAGGGGTGACTCAAGACTTTTGCGCAGCGCTGTAACTGCTTCTTCAAACCTACAGTAATAACCATTCCACTCTTTTGCAGTGTAAAGATTATCATCAGTGCATGTCCGCTACCAAAGAGCTCAACACTACCGTAGCGTTTTTTCACCCGCCACTATAGAGCAGGATAAGTCTGTCCACTTTAATTAAAGCCGAGATATTTTGTTAACCTGTGGACCAGGAGAAACAGTGTTCCTTTCATTTCGCCTGTCAAAGTCAGACGGCACATGAAAGAAAGCCACACGTATAAAGGCATCCTCTACTACTCCAGAGAATCCGGAGATGGGGAGAAGTAATCGTGCCGTCTCGTTTACCCGGCGTGCCAGCGAGACGAGCAGACTCAGGACTCAACCTGGCTCGGTTGAAAGAGAACAGAGTTATTGTTTCCTCAGTAAGAGGCTGGGGTAGAGTCCAATTACCTTTGGACGGAGATGGAGAGATGTGCGTTACAGAAACCCACCGGGGCCTTCCGTCACTTCAAAGCGTCCGGCTTATCGACTGTTTGGATCAGCAGGCCTTCTGTGTTTGTACAAGATAGCCTGATAGGGAACATGTAAGCAAACACTTTGTCGGCTGTCGATTTCTAGCACTCTGCTATCAGCGTATTATAAACACACTTTCGTTTATTTAATTCCCTTTTTTTTCCCCCAAGGGATCTCAAGTCCCACGTCCGACTTTTCCTTTTAAAAGCATTACAGTATATACGAATTATATATAACTATATAAGAATTATATGACGGAGGTATGCTCGAGGACGGAGTTGAGATAATGATTGATGGAGGTTGCTGAAATTTCTTTATTGCATTACTAAGAAAAAAGTTGTTCACAACAAACAAAAGATTTGCACGACCTGCGGTACTACAAGGCGTCTCTTTAGAGAAAAGAATAATGTATCCTAGCCGCAAGTTACTGCTTTACACCTCTACACAAACCAGCAGCCAGAAACACTCATGTGTGAGATCATATCGGTTTTATTCACGAGCCGTTCCAATTCAGTACTTCATTTGGTTATTTATTCTACTGGATTAAACCCAAGCCTAAAGCTCGAATTGTTGAGAAAGTTTTGCTTTGGATGTAGGACTGACTAGCTGGAGCCCCTAGGCTGAAAGGGTCCTTAAGGGGATAAGACTAAATAAAGACAAACGTAGAGGTCTGTAGAAGTCCACCCACAAATCCACGGAATGTCTCTGTTTGGATGATGAATGCGATTCCACTTCATCTTCCCAGCCGAATGCGAAATACGCTGATGACTTGTGAAAGCCTCGGAGAACAGCAGCATTGTGATACATGCAAAAAAAAAAAACAAAAAAAAAGAATTCCTAAAGCCAAGAAGAGTAAAACAACACCAGGGAGAATAAAGTGCCTAAACGCATTCTGTTTAAGCGCAATTCATTTTGATGAGTCAGGAATGCAGGTCCCCCCCCCCACTCGAGCGTGAAGTGTCACAACAAGTG
This sequence comes from Clarias gariepinus, assembly GCF_024256425.1. Taxonomy (NCBI): domain Eukaryota; kingdom Metazoa; phylum Chordata; class Actinopteri; order Siluriformes; family Clariidae; genus Clarias; species Clarias gariepinus. The sequence goes on from NC_071110.1 coordinate 6,965,837, forward strand.
CACTAGAACAATTCACTTGTGTAGGAAAATATTCCTGCTATGTGGAGGGAACAAAAGGAGACAGGGTGAGTGAAGAAGACGACGAGGAAGAAGAATCCCCTTTAGATGGGGTCTCGGCTCAACGATCCTCAGCACGCGTGGGAGAAAAATGCCGTTTAGTCTTTTGGTTTGACTCGAGGTGAGACGTCCAGGACCACACAGGAAATGCACAACTTTGCTGGAAACGGGGAAAGCTGAAAACATTGAAGTGTAACATGATTTATTTAGATGGATTCAGTTTATGTGAAAAACAGTGCTGCTGTTAGAAAGGTTTTGGTATTTAAAAAAAAAAGGGAAAGTCGTCTGACCTGATTTAGAGAAAGATATATATGAATGAAATAAATAAAACCTGCTCTTATAGGAAAATTATCATTAACTCTAAATATGAAGCAGAGTTACTGTTACCACCCCAGGTTGATAATTTTTCAATAACAGAACATTCTAAATGGATTAATTCCTATAATACAGCTACAACTTTCTAACTATTTATGATTTATTATTTTTATTATTATAAAATTATTATTATATTTATATTAAAGCTATAACACATTACTTTAATAAAAAGGCACCATTTTAGAGAGGTTAAATTATTGGCCTGCATTAAGCAAAGAAAACAACAAAGGAGATTTTTAATTACTGGTATTGGTTTAAGGACTGTGAAACACACACACGAGCACACGCGCCAACAAAAAATAAAAAATTCTGAAAGGATAGCGCTGCAGGATTAAAATTGTGGAACAAATTTGGGTTAAAAATAATTCAATAAACAAACAAACAAACAAACAAACAAACAAACATGCCGGAAGATCACTTAAACGCTTGATAAAGTTGCATTAAACAACAAAAATGAAGCAAAATCATCAGGAGAAATCTGAGCCATGTTTAATAGTGAAAGTAAGAACACTCCCACACACCATGTAATATGAATGCACAAGATTGTAAGATTGTGACAAGAGTGGACTAAGAATGGATCAAGAACTGGACACCATGTTTCAGTAATCAAAGCTAAAGGTTATTGAATTGATTGACCTTTTTTTTTTTTTGGTCTCGCAGTGTACTGTATTTGTAACTCAGACATCAGTGTCTGGTCATTTTTCCCCCCTAGTTACCGAGAAACTGGAAGGCAAACATTCTTTATGTACATTTTAAAATCTGTTAGTTTATGTACCAACCTCAGCAGCAGCCTCATTTCCCCTCTCGTCTGTTCCAAACACTCAGCATTCAGCATCAACAGTAAAACTTGTGACTCCTTCAATAAAAAAATGCCTAAATTTAAGTTTTTTTTCTTAGATACAATTTGTCGTTTATTTTGTTAGAACGTCCATCATCCGAGTAAGTAACTGTGTAAATAAGACTATAGAAATAATACTGTAATATCAGAACAGATGCATGAACTCAAACTTGTGATTTGTCTTAGACACTACTATTTACAAACAATGAGAATTCAGCATGAATACCGTACTAAAAGGATTTAAAAAAAAATCTGTGAAGTAAATGACATTTCTTTGTCTTTATTATGTTTGGGTGTGCAAACACGGACTGTTACGTCCAAATAAGGACAAAATAGTCATGCTGTGTTTCGTTTCAGGACTACATTCCCATTGTGCATCTCCTGTTTTTTTGTACATCAAAGAATCTATTTTAAGTTGTGGTTTGTTCCATGTTTGGGTTCTTTAGACAAAATCCAATCCGTCCGTCCGTTTCTAATAGGATACAGGATCTAGCGTGCCTGGTAGGCACCCACTCACGGGATCGAGAGACGGCGACGGATGATGATTGAGCTCTTCCTCTTTTGACTCAGACAGACAATTCCATACTAGGCATTGTTTTTGTGAAATCTCCTCCTGACCACACACATGGACCTCAGAAGATCCGGCAGGCAGTAGTGAATCAGTAGATTTCAGATCCACAAATAACAGCAGACGATGTGAAGGAGTGGTGAGATTGGACACGACTGTATCCTGCCTACTCAATAAATAAACATCTATTTAGCATCGGAAAGGCAGTGAATCCTGATGTTTCAAAATGAAAGAACACAAATGTTAAAATCAGCAACAGGACTGCGGTTACTAAAAGCATTGCATATACCTTAGGAAAGCTACCGTAAACCAGTACAGTGCAGTAAATCAAGCATTAGCAACAATTTTCAAATACGATCCTGAGCTTGGGTTCCTTTCTGTGGAGTCTCACTTATACTCTGGTGTGCACTCACCTCCCAAAAACGTGCATGTTGGGTTAGCTTTGTTAGATTCGCCATAGGTATAAACCCTGAAAAAATAAATAAATAAAAAGTGTCCCATTCACACTGTGTGTGTTTACACTGTGACCTCAGGATACGCTCCAGATCCAAGGCAAGTGGACCTAATCAGGATAAAGCACTTACCGAAGAAGTAATAGTTTATTTAATTTTACAATCCATTTAGAAGCTGCTTTATCCTGTGCACATGGTTGTGTGTGTGTGTGTGTGTGTGTGTGTGTGGGTGTGGGTGGGGGGACGGTTGGAGCCTATCCCAGGAGACTTCAGGCACAAGGCAGGGTACATGCCGGACAGGGTGTCAATCTATCGCAGGGCACACACACACACACACACACACACACACACACACACACACACACACACAGGCTTTAGGCATTTTATTCATTTATTTATTTATTTTAATCTTGTTACACATGCAAGGTTAAGGGCCTTGTTTAAAGACCCAACAGTGGTAATTTGGTGGTCATGGGTTTGAACCTGGGACCTTTCGAATAGTCCAATGCCTTAACCACTGAGATTAATAATATAATATAATGTAATATAATATAATATAATATAATGTAATATAATGTAATATAGACATATCCACCGCAGGATTTACTACAATCAACAAATTCTTTCTCTCTGGTGAAAACAAAACATCTTCTGGAGACACGTCTCAACTATAAGTGAATCAAATTGAACAACAGTTTCGGCGGTGAGGTGTGTGGGCAGCAATTCTCTTCATGGTCATTCTCAGATGTCCAGCACAGTAAAGACTGAAGAGCAATAATACAACCAGCAGTTTGAGGATACATATAAAGATAAAAAAAAAAATGACATTTATTTACCACCCACCCACCTAGGACATGTGGAGACGGTGGGCTATAATGTGAAAATAAATAACAGAATGGTCTTGTTTTAATGTAAATGCTGGACTGTGTAGGCTCTCCTACCTGAATCGTTGTATTCACAAAGTCATCCTAAACTCAGTCTGGGAAAGAACCAAACTAATTATACTTCCCTGTCACTTCATTTTACATTTGTTTTGTCTTTGAAAGGTTTTAAAAGGGGGCGTTTGAAGCACTTATTGGTAAAGTCTACAGTATAGTCTAGCTTGAAGCTGAGGCTTTTGCAGTCTTGGAGTTTTATTCATTCGTACATAAGTAGAAAAAGTTACAGTTTCATAAGCATGAAATCTGTGCAAATTATGTTTGACTAAAATTAATGATGCTTATACAGTAATTGCTACTTGTTCATTGCCTTCATGCAAGTGCAACGGCATAGTTAGTTAGATCCAGACACACCCACGATCAACAATACACAGCCTGGAACAAGGATCTTCCTGATTTTTTTTTTTTTTTATTGTCACACTTAAATAATAGAGATCATCAAACTAATTTTAATATTACACAAAGATAACCCGAATACATACAAAATGCAGTAAAAAAAATAATAATAATAAAAATAAATGAATAAATAAATAAATAAATATATATATATATATATATATATATATATATATATATATATACTGTATATATATATAATTTTATTTATTAAGGAGGGAAAAGCTGTGCAAACCTACCTGGCACTATGGAAAAAAAGTTTTTTCACAGGATCAGGAAGGGGCAAATACTTTTTCCAGGCATTGTATGGTGGATTGTGGGTGTGTCTGGATCTAACTAACTACACCATTGCACTTGCATGAAGGCAATGAACAAGTACTGTATGTGGTATGTAGGCACATAAAGTGCATCATTTCTATTTCATATATAAAAGCGTTTTGCTGATCAAAATAAACTTGTCGAGAAGTAAATGTTCTGATGAGGAAAGTTTAAGATGTTGGTTGTTGCCATGCTGGAATTATTAAGGCACTATTTTTAAAGTGTAACATTAACAAATGGACAAACGCTTAACAAATAAATGGCTCCAAATCAGCTGCACTTCTACAGACTTTAACAAAAAGTACACTGTGACAAACATGGTGGTGGTGTGATGATCTGGGGCTTTTCAGCTTCAGGACCTGGTGGACTTTCCATAATTGATGGAACCGTGAATTCTACGATTCAATTGCTCTACAAGAAAATTTTAAAAGGAAATGTTTCGTGATCAGTTTGTGACCTTAGGATCAAGCGCACTTAGGTTATGGAGCAGGACATTAACCCGAAACACACCTACAGGTCCACCTCTAAATGGCTCAAAAAAATCTTAATTACTTAAAATTTGAGAGTGGTTGAGTCGAGACCAAGAGAAGAGCGGGCCAAAATTCCTCCACAGTGATGTGAAAGACTCAACAGCAATTATCGCAATCGCTTGATTGATGATCAAAACCAATTGGCTGAGAAGCAAATGTTCTGATCGGGAAAGTTGAAGATGTCGAAGCCATGCTGGATTTATTAAGGTACTATTTTTAAAGTTTAACATTAACAAAAGAAGAAACGCTTAAATAAATGGCTGCGATTCAGCTGCACCTTCACAGAGTTTAACAAAAAGCATACTGTGACAAAAATGCAGTCAGGGTCCTGTGGCTGGTTTGGTGTAAAATAAAAAAAAGAAACAGTCCTGTTTCAGATCATTACTGGATCAGTTGAGCCGAACTAAATGCTGACGATGGTGAGAAACCCATTTCATTCTTGATTTCTTTCTGAAATGAGTCTGTAGCCAAAAACACACTGTTGGACTTACACAAGGACTGCATTTGTGTGCCTCATTTCCCTCCGTGCGTTCGAACACTAACGTATTAGCAGTGGTTTCGGGAATAGGTGCATTTCCTGGTTATCCACTCAGTGCTTACAGATTGGTCCTGTCTGTGAAACACACACTCATCAACATCACACTCAACAAATGTATGCCACATCATTCAGGAGTCGAATACCAGCTAGTAACCTTTAAAGGAATTTAGCAAAAAAAAAAAAAAAAAAAAACATGCTTGATTTTGTATTTACCAAAAATCAATCAACAAGCATTTGTTGGAATTTTATAGTTTATTTTAACAATTAGTCCTGATTCATGATTTGAAAAAGAAACAAACAAACAAACAAACATAAAAACCTGTGCAAAGTGTGTGGTTTGATGTGTGGTTCGTGCCTTTCTTCAAGTTCGTGCAGAAAATATACACAAATGTTTGAGGCTGTTGTTCATTTTGTACAATACCACTTGGGCATTTGGGGGCTTGGAGCCTGTGCCGGGAGATTCAGGGCATAAGGCGAAATACCTTGGACAGGGTGCCAATCCATCACAGGGCGCACACACAATAACACACTCACACGACTAACAATTGGAACAACAATTACCCTAACCTGCATGTCTTTGGACCGTGGGAGGAAACCGGAGTGCCCGGAGGAAACCCACCAAACTCCACGCACACAGAGGTAGGAATCGAACCCAGCTGGCAATCGAACCCAGGCCTTGGAGGTGCAAGGGAACAGTCCTAACCACTATACCACCATGCCGCCGGATTCTTAATATTTTAAATGTAATAATAAAGTGTTATTTTTATATGCTGCTGTATTTTTGTAATTTTTTTTTTAAGGTAGAGACATACAATACCATGCAAAAGTCTTGTGCCACCCCTTATTTCTTTATATTAAATACAATTTGATTTAAATTAAATTGAATGAATTAAATGAAAGAAATGTGAACAGTTATTTTACTGAGACAGCCTGAAAAGTTCACAAAGATAAAAATTAAAAAATGCTTGTATATGTAACTACATCAGCAGCAACCTCACTCCCCCTCTCATCTGTTCTAACCATATACATTTAGCAAAACATATATATTTTTATCTTAATACACATCTGAGCAGTTAAGGGTTAAGAGATGTACCTTGCTTAAGAGATTTGAACCTGGGAACTTTTAAACTGTAGTCTAATGTCTTAGACCACTGAGCTACATCTGACCCTGAACTGGTCAGCAGCACCAGTATATTAATCACTGGCCTGATCATCTGTCATCATCTACACCGTTTATTCACTGGTTCATGCTTTATGGCAGATGTTTGGAGTTATGGCTGAATGATTCATAGGTCACTGTCTGACAAAAAGAAAGTCTGGCTCTTTGGAAGCAAAATATGATGAAATGAGGGGAGGTGGTATCTTATATACAGTACGGCTAGAAATTGAACAAAGTATAAAATGTATTAAATAAATAAAAACAGAATTAGACTGATAGCATTACGATGATATAATATCCTACGGTCCAGTTTAAATGTTGTGGTCTGGCCGGCTTACCCTTTTTTTCCCATTTGTCAGTTGTTAGAAAACTAACACTCTATTCAAGTTTCACCCTCTCGCACTGTTCACGTCAAATCTTTTCACATCACAAACATCGTGTCCATGATAAATGTGTGGATGCCTCACAAGCGCTTTAACAATTTACAGAGAAATTCGCTCAATGTGAGTCCGGGGAATTGTATTAATGTTCAGTTATTAGCTCACCGCAGTAGAAGCTTGACTTTTCCATAAACAACGAGCGCAGGCAGAAACGTAAATAATTTCCCGGTTAACCTCATCAAAATAGAGGCCATATGCAGCGCTGCACAGCGCAGAGACTCGATTTCATTGTGGGCTCGCCTTGCAAGTTTGACGTGACGGTCCCATTCATTTGAACAGGGACGCAGGTTGCCAAGCTTCCACCCAAAGATGCCATTGTACCAGCTGGACTCGGACGTCTCCAATTGACCGATTTGACTTGCTTTGATTTCCGAGCTCGGGCGATATGCCCAAGTCGCAGTCAGAGGGGAGTCTGGGGCCATTTGTTTCTTTAACATCATGAACGGGATTTCTTTGAATACGGCGACCTTTGTGGTCAGGCTCATGTGCATAGATTTACATAACAAGAAGAGCAGCAGATGAGAGAGTTTAGCAACAGGAGCTGTCAAGACGTCCTAACCCAGACAGATGACTTGGCCTCCTCCTGCTCCTTTAATAAACGAGGGAATAAATAAACCAATCCAAACAAGTTAATAAAAACGACAGCTCTCGGAGTGTGGTCTTCATTAGTCCTATGATAATCTCAAGCTGACGTCCATCCTGTTATTCTGAGACAGACTGGTCTTTCAGTAAATCACACAAGCGCTTTGATGCTTAATGTAACTCAACTGAATAATGATCCAACATCAACATGTGCCTCCCCTCATCCTTTCATTACAGGACACTTCCTTTAAAAAAAAAAAAAAAAAAAGAGACGACTCAGCTCTTTGAAACGAGACATAAATAGCTGAACAACCCACACACAGTGAGCTTGTCAAAACTCATAACAAACCATAAAGTGCATCGCTGACACCAGGTCTTGGAGGTGTTTCCGTGTCACGGTGATGATTTAAAACGCAGAACATATGGAACACAAAATGGGTAGCGCGACCAGAGAGAACACATTACTCCTAACTTCCACGAAATTTTGGATACAAGGCCGCGCGCTTACACGCAAAACCTGGCATTCATTTAAATCCCCACAATCCAAACAAAGGAAACGTCATGATAGGAAATTCTCAAGGTTTTTTTTTTTTTTTTTTACATGTGCGTGTGGGTGTTTATTTAACACTAAGAAAACAGCATGCAGAATTATTATTATTATTATTATGAACATTACACAAATCATACCAAAAAGGACAAGAAGACTGTATGCGTGTATGTCGTGAACTGTGTATGGAATATTCAGATTTCTAGGTGAAAGCAGACATCATGAGATCGGAATCTTCTCATTTCATTTCACTGCCAATTCTAAAGGATGTCTATCTTCTCCAGAGAGAGACAAAGATTAATGACGAACAAAGAGCTGAGTCGGAAAGCATAGAACAGCTTTGGGTGTGGAGGGAGACGTGAGAAGACGTGTATCCTGGGAGAAATCTTTCAGTATTAATTAATTCGAGCCAGAAGTATTAAGGGAAATACTCCACAAGCAAAATATTTACGTATCAAAATGAAAAGTGAAAATTAGTAAGATATAAATTATAAAAAATTCCTCTAAAATGCACTGCCTCTTTTAAAGGACTTGTCATGGTTTATTTATTTACTTATTTGGAGATTCATTAGTTAATCAACTAATTAACTAATACATTCATTTAATTAATAAATTTTCCCATTTTGCTTCTGAATTCCGGGAAATAGGGTGCCAATCCATCGCAGGACTCACACATACACACACTCATTCACACACCACAGGCAATTAGGGAACACCAATTAGCTTAATACTGCATGTCTTTAGTTCTGAGGTGGGAGCACCTGGAGGAAACCCACCAAGCACAGGCAGAACATGCAAACTCCATGCACACAAACCCAGGCGGGAATCAAACCCAGACCCTGGAGGTACAAGACGACAGTGCTAACCACTAAGCAACGTGCCGCCAGGCTCGAACTCGAAACCCTAAATTTACAGCCGCAGGAGTGACGCATCGCCATCGTCCCGTCTGTCTTCAAAATAATAAACATATGTTGGGGTTTGCTAGTAACTGACCAAGTTGCATGTTTACACCACTTTTTTTTTTTTTTTTTTACTTTTCAGATGTGTAATACAAAATTAATCCAATTAAAGAAGCAGCTCTGGATCTTTATTTGAGTTTAAACAGCAGAAAAGATGACTGACGGATGGACAGAACTAAACAGAAAAAAAAAAAAAAAGGTTTTCCAATAAATCCCACCAAACCACAATACACAATACGGAACGTTTCCCAAAACTGGTCTTTACTTTCGATGTTTTTTTGACAGTCACACTTTTATATGACACATTTTTTGTTTGTTTGTTTTTTGCTTTTTTTCCCCTAAAACCAGCAAGAGATCGGATTTTCCTAAAATATATTTCACAGGACCGCAACTCTCCGTTAGACATTATTCTGGAACTGTAGCGGTAATCAGTGTGCTATTGCAAGCATTCATTTTCAAAATCACAAAACCCTGAAAACTCACTGGATTCTCATTGGCCAAAACCCAACTTGTGGTAGACAAAGATTTTACTGCATGTTTCAGGTACCTAAAAACAATCCTTGTTTTTGGCAAACTGTGCGACATTCTGCTGCTCAAGTCATCATAATGCTAAAGGATTGTCCCAGACAGTAAAACCCTGCTGTCTGCTACAGGCTTCGCAACTTTCACTTCATCCTGCATTTAGAGCATTAATACCGTGTAGTCTCTATCAGACGCTGACCCGCGTATAACCTCAGCATCATCCGCGATATCACCCACGAGAGACGAGTGAGCTAGCAGAGCGCACTGTTGTGAAATCTACACCCTGATGTAACTGGAAAACTGAAGCCAGCATAGACGTCTCAGGTCACAAAAGACGTGAGGTCACACAGCTGACACAAGCCACTTCCATGTGCTGGGGAGTCACTTGGGTTCTGGATGAGTGATGTACCTTTGGCTGACTTCACCATGAAACAAGATGAATAGACAGATGTGACGGCAAAACTGAGGTTCTTCAGTCCTTTTTGAAATGAAATAAAAGAAAGTTTATAGCGTATCTAAATCCTCTGCGTCTTCTCGGAAATTTACTCTTATCCACCTAAAAATTTCTCCCACCTGCTATCTTTCTTTTTTAATTTTTATTTACATGTTTTCTTATTCATAACTCCTATGGGGGTATGTTAATTCATTACAGGAGGCACTGAAGAGGCTTGGGGTGGAGCTGGTGCTTTAAAGGTTTTCAGTTTGGTTGATGTCAGTGCTCTGTGTGGGACACTTGCGTTCTACCTTTCCAAATAAGGACCACCATGTCTTCATGGACCTCTCATTGTTTGGGTGACTTAGTCCTAGTGAAAGGAAAGTCTGTATTATAAAGTCTACAGACAACCAAGACGTTGTGTGTGCTTCTAATGTTGTCACAACAGTATGGGGAAGAACACACATATGGGTTTGATGGTCATATGGTGTATGTACCAATGGCACAGCAATTGTTCCCACTACCACACAAATCGGACAAGATTAAAAACATGAGCTCAATTCTCATTTCTTTGCACTGCGAGTTGGTTCAGTTTGGGTTCTCCCAAAAACATCTTGATGGTTTGATTGCCTCTAAGTGTGTATGCCTTCAATGACCATTATCCCCATGATTTGGCTGACCAAAATAAAGTGCTTAGTGAGGATGAATGAATAAATTATACCTATTAGGGATTAAACTACGTACTGTAGCCAATTGTACAGTATTTCATAAGTATTTATATCCAATGCTGATAGCGGAGGCCTAAGCATTGCTGATATACTGTACAGTAGTGACCTGAACTTTTTACATTACGGCATTTGGCAGATGCCCTTTCCAAAACGACTTACATTTTAATCTCATTATACATCTGAGCAGTTGAGGGTTAAGAACCTTGCTCAACGGCCCCAAAAGTGGCAACTTAGTAGTGGTGGGGGTTGAACCTGAGTCTTTCTAATCAGTAGGCCAATGCCTTAATCACTAAGCCACTACTTTTTTTATATGCTTTTATTATGTAAACCCCATAGTTGTGGTGTTTGTGTACTGTTCCTTTTGCTGGTTGGTGTGTAACCCTGGTAACCCTGGTAGTGCCTAATCAGTCCCAACTGGTTACAGAATGTACACAAACTAATCTCGTGTAGAAACCAGTTTTGCATTAAAATGCTTATATTATGCCAAGAACAACTCACTTCTGCCAAGTAACTGAATAACATTTATTAATTATATACAATTAAACTGCTGACAAGCTCATTGGCACCCAAAGCTTACTATGCCTGCGAGACCAAAGCCTGGTCCGATCCCACAGAAAAGCCAGAAACAGAAAAAGAGTCAATGCTGACCACAAAACAAATGTATCAGAACACCCAGTGCATCATTGCATGCAGTGCACAGGGCATAGCAGGGAGAAAGTTCAAGGTTGTTAATCCATGCTCCAAATTTCCCAAATCCCAGCCATCAGCACTCAGCATCGGACAAACAAGTCTGATCCACAAGGGCCTCATCCCACCAACCCATAGCATCCAAAGAATGGTTGCTGAAACAACGCACGGAGGAGCATAAACAGAAGCTTTTGGATATCTGCAAGCTAAATTTTAACCAATCCTCTAAGCAAGATGAAAGTTTTTTCAACATGCAGACCAAGAAAATCAGCTGGAGTATTAAGTTGTTAATCCAACATTGATCTACTCAGTATGAGATCAGTACTTACAAGGGTTAATAATATTTACTATATATAAAAAGTATCATTCTACCGGAATCCTGTAATCACTTTTCCCTCTAAGGAAATGGAGGAATCCAGTCGTAAAGCCTTCTACGGGTAACATAACAGTTATCGTTTTCTGTCCTTCAATGGAGCCAAACGAAAAATAAAGCTTATGTATCCCTCTCCTCACCATAAATCAGCGTAAAAGCATTTTAATTTGACCCCGACTGTGAAGCATCGGGCAATGAAAACATACCCGCGAAGCGCTGGAACCATCAGGAAATATTTACCGAGATGTATTAACAAGCATGCGAAATGGCTTCCTCCCTGGTGTTTACATGCTCTGAGTGGTGGACATATACATTTCAAAAAGCCTGTGAAAATAAATGGCTCGTAATGGGATCACAACATCCCTGTGGCTTAATGGGAGGATAATGGGAAAGACGCGGATTCGGACGCTATTTTCAAATTAACTCCACCTTATGGGACAGATCGGAGCTTTGTTGTGCACTGAGCCAAGGATGCGTACCGGTAACACGACTCCCAGGATATGTTTCGAAGCTATTATAAAGTAAAACTTGTTTTACCTCGATGGAACCATTTCAAGGTCATGTAATTTACAGTGCTTTGCTGAGACCCCCCAACCCAGCATCCCCTAGGCTACTAAATGAAATAAATACAAACTACAGCTCCGGAGACATCCTAAAATAAGTCTAACAGGTACACACCACGTAAGAAGTTCACCCGAATGTACCACTTTGAAGCATCAACCAATGTTTTATGACGTGAAAAGTCATAGCTGTGTTACGGCGTACGGCACAAACACTATAATCAGTACCACGCAATTAGGTCCGCTGACCAGCCCGGCTCTAAAAATACACCAGCTGCTTCATCCATCAGAGCTTCGACTACTTGAAGCATGTGATTCTCTGAACTCGGATCGTGAGTTATGATGATGTAAACATGGAAATCATAAGTCAAAAGCATGGTGGAGGTTTTTTCAGGAGACGGCGGATTTTTCCTCTGCCTGTCATGTGGGTTTTGGGCTGCAGCACTGAGCATGAAAAGAAGGAAGCAATGACTCACTGTTTTGGAAAACTGGTGTACACAAAGGCAAGATCAAGCCTTAAAGGAGATAAACGGAGATTGAAATGACTGAAACTGTGTGGATGTGTACAGCTTGGCGTGCCTGGTGTTTATTGTGTTTTCAAAACGATATCAATATTCAGGATTTTAGGAAGAAGAAAAATAGCTGAAACAATGAATTTTTCCCACCACTCTTTAATCCAGTAACAAAATAGTGGAGTTTCTTCTCTGAAACATAAATCTTTTTCATAACCCAATATATGTTCTTGGAAGAAAAAAAACAAAAAATCATGACGATTCATGGAACAGTTAACAGTTTGTGAAATTTTTCTAGACATTCTCTATAAAATTGCCAAATTGCTTCTTATACCTATTGCTCCCATACCTCATGAGAGATAACAAATAAAGATGCCAAAAGGCAGAAAATCTTTCCAAACTACTGCTCATTGTACATCACTGGGCAGACATGCACATTCGGAGGAACACTAATGAATGCCCATGAGAAGTAATAACGCCAACGGATGTTTCATTTTCAGGATTGGACCTTATGATCTACTAGTAACTGGGTGAATGCTTTCCTGCTGAACTAAAAAAACTAAAATCCATATATGAGGTAGTATCAAAATGTTCAGAGATTCATGTCTCACAGATCTTAACGCTTTTGCCCCACTTCCTTGACCTGGCAGTAGAATTCGCTTGACAGACTGGCCCTGGGGACGAATTCTTAAAGCAACAATGTGTTGAAAAAGACGATGAGCATGCACTTGGTCGAGCTGTGGACCTGCTGAGAAGATTTTTGCTTCATCTCGGGGTCCAACGCATACAACCAAGTATCGTCACTGGTAATAATGCTCGCATGAAAGACAGGTTGTCCACGGCACAATGACAGAGTTCTTGGCAGACTTTAACGGTTGATGTTCCTTGTGCTCCTGGTCAGTTGCCTGGGGATGAACTTGGCCAGAACACAGTGCATGTTCAAATCACATGTGAGGATCGCCTGCAGCAATGTTGTGGAATGTTCTCAGATGATCATCATGCACAAGTTGCTGAATGGTTTCGACGTTTTCACGGGTTGAGCTCGGTGAAGGTCTTCCTGATATCTTGTCGTCTTCCAGTTATGTTCTTCTACTCTTGAAGCACAAATGCCACTCACAACACCTCAAAAGCCTCATTGCACTATTGCCGCAAACTTGCAGAATCATGTCAATCGTCTCTGCAGTTAAACGTTAAAGTCTGCCAAGAACTCCGTCATTGTGCCGTGGACAACCATGTCTTTCATGCGAGCATTATTACCAGTGACGATATTTGGTTGTATGCGTTCGACCCCGAGATGAAGCAAAAATCTTCTCAGCAGGTCCACAGCTTGACCAAGTGCATGCTCATCATCTTTTTCAACACATTTTTGCTTTAAGAATTCGTCCCCAGGGCCAGTCTGTCAAGCGAATTCTACTGCAAGGTCTCTGAAAGAGGACAAGGGGCAAAAGCGTTAAGATCTGTGAGACATGAATCTCTGAACTTTTTGATACTCCCTCATATATGGATTTTAGTTTTTTAGTTCAGCAGGAAATCATTCACCCAGTTACTAGTAGATCATAACGTCGAATCCTGAAAATGAAAAATCCGTTGGTGTTATTACTTCTCATGGGCATTCATTAGTGTTACTCCGAATGTGCATGTCTGCCCAGATTTGTCCAGTTTAATGCAGAATTTCATGTTCACTTGTAGTTCTAACTAGCTGTCCATGATGAGATAGCAGTTAATTTTATCATAATAACGCCATGGTAACACAAGTGGCCAGAATAGCACCAGTTGCACAGCCCCCGATGTCCACAGGACAGTGTCTTTTGGCACACTGACTTACTGTATGGTCAGTGCTCCCTGTGACTGTATGTGCAGCCTTGTACTGCCATCTGTTGGTTCCGTTGATAGAATATTTTATATAAGTATTTAGCATCAGCATTTTTTAAGGATAGCTGGATGTAAGATGAGTGTTACTAGCATTGAGGCGATTCCTCACGCAAGCCCAGTATGTGCGCACACCCACATTTACACCTGGTGCCAAATGTGTTGTTTTAAAAAAAAAATAATGGATGTGGGTGAAAATCCTTGGACACCAAGGCACAAAAATACCTTTATTGGCATTCTTTAGTGCATATCCACAAGATTCAGTAAGACTAAAGAGATGCGGGATTATCCCCTGTGCAGGATTATGTGGGCAAAAATGAGAAGACATTCAAAGGTGGGTGCTACTATAAAGGAACATGAATGAAAAATAGTCAGTTTGCTTTCAGATTAGATAGCTTTGTAATATTCTGAATGGCAAGACTTCCATATTGAACTAGTTGATTAAAAACATCTGAGGGTAATTATTATGCCTTTTTTTTTCCCCCAGTCACAAAACATCACCCGGGACAGGAAGTGTGTTCAAAGAGTGTTCAAGTCAACACAACACAGTTATGAAAGTAAAACTCCCTTCATTTGTCTATATAATCCCCTGATACACTTATCCTAGTGTTTCACTAGTGCTTGAATACCTTCAAGGTAGAAAGACTTCTCGGTACGCCGGAGCCATGATCGGACAGCGTCTGAAACGCTGGCCTCCCAGGAACTCCTTTAATGGAGCTCCATAACATGTGAAGAAAGAGGGGAGCAAAGACAGGACAAGGTTCAGGCGTTCCACAGTGCCACTCGACAGCAACGTTCTTTCAGCTCTTTCAGCGAGGTTTTTTTGAAGAAGCCTTTCCAGACTCCTTTAATAAGAGGTCTGACTTGTAAGATTTGTGCAGCTGTAGCTCTCAGTGGGCAACTGATTTTAAGTATTTCGACCATTCCAGTACTGAATGAACATTAGTCATCTTTAATACCTTGCCTACTCCTGTAACACCAAGGTAATCCCTTAAAAATGGATCGGTGCATGACTTACATTACAACCATGTTGTGACCACGGACATGAGGATCCTTCAGACTTTGGGTGCGATTTATTTTTAGCCTGCCGCAGTTATTGAGCTGAGGGTAGTGCTACAAAGGAGAGCTATAACAAGGTTGCACTGCATTTAGTCCTGTTTGTTTGATGCATCCTCGTTGTTGTTTGTGGTTTCCAAACATAATCCCTAACAAGCACGTTTTTATTTAGCTAATGCTTTCCCAATGGTGACCGCTCAGCCCAAAATTGTGTTCTAAATTGCTGTTTTCCTTTTTTCAAAGTAACAGAAAATTGCATCTTTTTCTTTGCTTTCCTTTTGACTAAAATACCCTGGTTTATCCTATTTTTTGAAAACCCCACCTCTACGAACGCTTAGCTCCATTTATACACTACCTTTATTGTTTTAATCCCAGATTGCGGATCGATTTCCCATACAAGATCAGGCTACTTTTTAAATTGGATTATTGTGAATGGGAAATCTCCCAGGCACTACGGGAATCTTTTAATGAGGGACAGGTGCGCTGGGATGCTGTCCAAATCCAGCTTCCCCACCCACCCCTCTATTTTTTTATTTTTTATTTTTTTTAAATCCTTAGGGCGTTTTGGCCTCAACCCAGGTTGCTGAAAATTGCTGAAATTAGGACCTCGATGGACGTTCAAAAGTCAAAACGAGAGCTCAGTCTATACGCTCTGACTGCGCCGAATTCCTCTTCAGATATTTCACCCGATTACCATCTGGTTCTGCGCTCCACTCTTTATGGAAGTTAAGGAAATTGTTAACCGCTTAAAACATATATTCTGTATATCTTGTTTAACCTAAATTTAGCATAATCTGTCTATGATTTGTTCCCAGTTGAGCTTCGCCTCCAGATTTCCGTTCCTTGGATTTTAGTTCCAAGGTGCAGAATATTCCTAGAAAGTTGCAAAGTGATCAATGACTTAACCAATCTACAGTTGAAAAAAATAAGCCATGTATAACAATTTTATTCCTCACACACCACAGCAATTTATCGATTATTAGATGGAAGTGGAGACCTTTCATATATAAAGTAGAAGAGACAGAAGAAGTAGAGAGCATTTTGTCATTTTCACAGAGAACGATTGAAAAGATAATTAGGATGTATTTTTGCAACTCGTAACGTGCTTGCATGTCTGATGTCAACACCAGACGTAAATCTGGTTAAGCCTCGTCTTCCTCTCCTGCATGCTCCCTTCAGAGATTAGAAAAACACTTTGCTGGATATTATTCCCTGTTATTCTTTTCTTTGACCTATCTCTGCCGACTATCTCCATCTCTCGGTCTCTGCACGCCATTAAAATAACATCTCTAAGCCAGGGTCACTGAACCGAACATCGGAAGTATTGTTCATCCGTGTCTGACCTTTGCCCTCCATCCCTGTACTCGGCCGTATTTGTTTTTCCGTGTAATTACCGTTTTCCTCATTTAGCACTCTGTCTTTTATTCTAGGAGTATGCCAGGAAACTGAAATAAAGCTGCCTTGTATCGTATCTTACCTGCTTTCTTTTTCATTTCGGATGGATGAAATATTTTCTTGCGTGTTTTGATCATTCCATTTACACACAAGAAAGCTCTGGTACTGACCTAATTCGATGAATGAGATGATTTTACACAGAAGGCCATGAATTATAAATCCCTCTAACACGTCCAGTCTGTCCTCCGTCCCATTTTCAGGATTACATCGTGGAAAATGTGTCTTCTGGCTGCGCTCCTTGTGCTCTGTTTTTTCCTGGAGTGGTTAAACCCCAGACTCTTTGTCTTGCTCGTTCTGGACGGTGTTGTGTCCTCTGAGCTGGCCGATGAAGGATAGCAACATTATTATAAGCACAAACATGGATATGAGTGTTTCAGCTTACACATACACTCGCAGGGCTTATGTGATATAGATGAATGACCTGCTTGGGGACAGAAGAATTTCTCTTTCTTTAGGGAAAGTTAATTCAATTATTTATTCATTTTCAAGCAGTGGTGAGAGCTGCTTGGATAGAATATGTTCTTAGGTAATTCTCATATTTCCTTTCCAGAATGTAGCTGGACTGTATGGTAACACTGAGGGGTGTTCAAGTTAAACTGAGACTTGATGAACCTTTTCGTAAATGAAGATGTAAAACCGATTAATGTTTACAAAAGACTTTAAACAGAGAATGGTGATGAGACTCTTACGCGGTAAAACAGTTGAACGGTGCAAACACTTTAAAGAAGGACATTTGTCAGTGACTATGCCAGCCGAGAAGACTCACTGTGAACTTTCACTGAGTAGAACACCTGGCCCTTGAAAATCAACGGATAATGTGTTGCCAACGCATCGGTCCCTGGAAACAGTACACACAATCATTCACCAACACTACTTAATACCTTAGCTGGGAGTTATTGTCAAATCCCCCGTACAGTCCTGACCTCACTCCAAGCCATTTGGGCCATTTAAGGAGTTCCTGGGAGGCCTGGGTTTTAGACATGAAGCAGGTAGTTTGATCATGGCTTTGGCATTATATAAAGGAATAAAGTGTTTCATAACTGTATTCTGTTGTTCTCCACAATGAAAAGGTCCCGGTTTGATTTGAACGCCTCTCCCAGTTTGGGGCTTGTCTTAACTGCATTGTTCAAAGGCTCTCGTGCTGAAAACCAGCCCACAGAAGTGAGTATAAAAGGATGTTCAGAGAGCCAATTCAATTTCAACCTTAAACATTCTGAAGGTCGTAGCCAGAAAAGTGCAGGAAGACCGTCCGATGCTCCGAATCCCACAGCTGCATAACTTTCAGTAATCCTCAAAAAGCAGCGCGGTTGGCTTGGGTGGATGGTTTACCAACGCAATTATCCACACAAGTTTCTTCTGTAGCATTTGAACATGACTTGATTTGCTGCTCTAAGAAGGCTCCAGATCAGATTTTGCTTCGGGCCAGCCCGCCCTCGAATTAGTGCTGCTTTTAAACCTTTACAGACATACGATTCAAATATTGAAAATTCAATAAGCCTTCAGACATGCGAATTTGCCCCGTCTTGGCCTACGCAGCAACAACATCTGCATCTTCCGTGAGGTGGATCGCTCCACATCTGGGCCGCATCCCGATGCTTTTTAAGGGGGGAGCGAGGACAAGGAGGCAGCTGCGCCCTACGGCCCCAGGTGGTAGCAATTGGCAACGTGTCAGGCTGTTTGTGAGAAGACCGATCTTTGATCCCTGGCTGCTGTGTTACCTTCTTAGACCATGGCCCACACACACACGGTGGGAAGCCAAAAAGCCTTTCGGTAAAGCTTAAGCACGAAAGGGGAAACAAAACTAACACTGGGCCTGACTATCTGCTAAACACTGGCATGCCTTTTGTGCGACATCATGAGCAAACCAATGGGTATTTTTTTCCTCTTCAAAGGGCTGGGTGTATACAAGAAAACTGGGTGTATACAAAAAAAATTAGGAAAACTCCTGATATCTAAAATTAGGGCTGTTAAAAATAAACCTGACTGAATATCAATGCAAGGATCTATATGCTGCCGCCTTAATTGCTTGGCCGATAAATCATGACAAGATCCAGTCAAAGCAATATAAAACACCCGTTCTTGCAAAAGCATCTTCATAAATAATCAAAGCGGGGTTTCTTTCCTCCCGCCTCCCGAATGCTCAGGTGTGTAACTTTTATTGCCTGGAAAGGAGCCCCACATGCAGCAGTTTGCCTACCATCTGGACTCCTGACTCTCGTGTATACACACACACACACACACACACACACACAGGTCAGATCCTGCATCCAGT